>NC_080175.1:66942301-67179801 GCF_950295315.1 Erinaceus europaeus
TGCTTCCCCTCCCCCCCCCCACCCCCCCACCCCCCCGTCAGTATGTCTTTTGTCAATTATGTTGCAACTGTCAACCCCAAGCAATGCAGTGAAGGTGGACAGGGGACTTTTTCGAGCCAATGCAACAGTCTATCAAATAGTACTGAACTTGCTTTCCTGAGGGTCCTGGTTTATCCTAAAAACAGATTTTGTGTTTTCTGCAAATTCACTTTTTTTAGGGATGACATTCCAGATACTATATCACCTGAAAGGACTCTGATATCAAATGCAATATGCTGTTATATATGACATCTAATATCAACCTAACTCTAACACAAGCTAGGCCAGCAGTACACTTCCATGAGCCACCCTCCAGTTCATAGGAAGGAACAAACTCTGAGCTGTCACTTGCACAGGAAAACTAAGAATAAGCCTGTGAGCCTCTGCTTCTAACTCCCATCATTCCACAGCTGCTCCGCTTGTCTCTCATGCATCTCACACAGGTGTCCCAGATGGAATGACCTCTCTTCCATACCGAGTCCAAGCCCTAAGGACAGAAGCAGTTTGTACCACCTCTGAGCATGCTAGGCAGGGGGGATTCTTGTATGACAGCAACTACCATCAATTAATTGTTGGAAAGCACCTCTGGTTTTTCTATTTCCTTCATGAAGCATTTGTAGGACAAATATTTTATTTATTTTATTTACTGCCTATGATGCCATAAGACCTGGGAGACAAGTCCTGGCCACACCCATAGATGCTGAGAAGGATCTTCAAGAGGGCAGAGAACAGCTTTTCAAGACCTGTAGGTTCCCTGAAGGAATCATACTAGGAGAGATCAGCCAGAAAGAGGATGGATGTCGATGATCTCACTCAGAGACAAAACCTAAGGAGCAAGCACAGAAAGGGAAAACACAAAGTTGGATGGGGTGGGATGCACTGGCCAAAGCAAAGGACTCTGGGAAGGATGGGGAAGCTGGGAGAATCTTGGGGTCCTGGTGCAGGATGGTGGAAAGGGGAGGATGTTAGGCTGAAAGTATCTTACAGATACCCATCACAGCGACATGAGAAACTGTACCCTTGTGCCAATAAGTGTATTATAACCCATAGGGTAATCCACTAACTCCCCAGTAAAATGAAGAAAAAAAATCCAGAAGTTCCCAATATGTAGTGATGACTGAAGAGCACACATCTTGAAAATCTAACAAGAAATGGCTCCAAGTGTCTTTCCAACTCTCACAAAACTGATGGTTTCATTCTACAACAATGTGAAACCACTTGACACTGGGTAGTTATGCCTGGCCTCATAGACACCCCAGGGCAGGGTTGGAGCAAGCCTGTGTTGGGAAAAGCAATCAAAACAGCTCAACCTTGTCTTGGTCTGGGAGCTGGCCTGCAATTCCAGGCTCCCATCACCACCTTCTACCAGAAATGTGCATTCTGATGTCTTCCCCGCTCCCAGAAGCTGCCCAGGGACACAACCCTGAGACAAAATGTGATGCAGAGACCAACTGGACAGTGCAGTAGAGGAAGGCCACTGATGGCCACTATTACACTGGATCTGGGGGGAGTGGGGGTACAGAAACCTCTCATCTTGTTGCTGTCCAGCAGCTTCTCAGTAAGCACACTGGTTATGAGTACTGGTACCTAGCTACAGGGAATGCCCTGCCTTTGCTCCAGGGTTCCCTCATGGGTATGTGTGTGTGTGTGTGGGGGGGTGGTAGGGTCAGAGTTCACTAACAGCTGGTGGTGACCCAACAGTCCTGCCCTCAATGAATGTGGTTGTTACTGTGGGGGGGGGCGGTGATGGCATCAAGCAGGAAGATACACCTGCATGGCAGCTTCCTCTTGCCAGCAACCCAGGAAACATCAGGTTTTCAATGGCCTCAGAGACTGTGGCCATCTCAACAAAACAGTATCTGATCAGCGTGTATATAGAAAACCACTCCAGAACCCAAAAGAACAAAAACAGAGTGATTGGTAGGAAGGTGTTTTTGTTTGTTTGTTTGTTTTGTTTTTGATTATTTATTGTTTGCTTATTAGCACTGGGATTATCGGTGATAGGGCTCTGGGCCTGCATGACTCCACTGCTCCTGGCTGCCATCCCCCCCTTTTCTTTCAATAAAGGATGTGTAACAGAGAGGGAGGAAGAGACAAAAAGAGGAGAGTTACTTGAAACACTGCCCCAACCCTCATTAAGATTCTCTACCCCCTTACAGGTGGGAGCCAGGGTTTGAACCCCGGTCCTCAGGCATGGTGACTTGTGTGCTCTGCTGGGTGACCTACCATCTGGCCCTACTGAAGTTGCACATAAAACCCAGTTGGGGGGAACATGAGAATGAGGGACTGGGAATCAGCACCATGTGGTCAGCAGAGCGGGCTCCAAAGTGCAGCTGGCCCTGGAGGTGTTCACAGGAAAATCCTTGGTGACCAGGAAGCCAGTGTCAGCACTCATACCTCACCACAGAGTCTGCCTGGAGGAGCTTTCACTGTCCCCGGGCTCCACTCCAGAGAACTGACTAGGGCTTTGGAGTTGTGGGTCATCACTTTCTTCATGGAACCAAAACACAGAGTAAGTTGACCTAGGCGGTGTTTCAAGCAAAACATCTGGCTTACAGGAAAAATTAATGCCTCTGTGACACAAAGGGTTGAACAGTCAAGTAGCATTCCCTCCCCAACCCCAAACAGAAGGACAAAGAAAACCCTCCAGAGACAGGGGAGGAATGGCCTTGGATAAGGCAAAGGAGCAAGGGTATATGTCTGAGGGTATATATAAGAGGCAGAGTCTGGACACAGTACCATACATTTAAATATCAGAGAAGAACTTCATACTCATTCAGGTATGCCATCTTCTCTTCTAGAAAAATCTTATCAAGATGATTCGTTAGACCCACAGAGGACAAGTGTCCAGGAAACAACTCATGATTTCTTTCATAATCTTAATGTGTCAACTCAAGGGAGTTTTGCAATTTAGTCCTCAAATGTAGTGAGCACTTCTCAGGAATACATTCTATTCTAGGTCTACACAGGCACTAGATGAAAAGATCTTATCATTCATTCGTTCATTCTTTTGATACATGTTTATTAAGTCTTGACAGCTACTCTTCCTTTCTGAAATACACATTATTGAGATGCACTTGCAAATGAAGACACTGGCATTCTATTTTTAGCATCTTATATGAAGACTCTGACTAATCCCACTCAACTGAGTGAAACCATCTTCCACTCTGAATCCATCCTTCCCTTGCCAAAGCATTCTTGGAGAACGTTATCTGAGTGTTCTCTTTAGAGTAAATCTGACCTCAGCATCATTTACTCTGGCCAAACTAAAAACATCTTCTTCAAGGTATCAACTTGCTGTCAACTTAATGTGACTTTCAGAATTCAAGCCAAGTGTCAGCTCCCCTGACACCCCTTTCTCTGATACCTCCTCTTCTAAAAGATGGAAATAAAAATGTCTGGTTTCTCAGCTCCCATAGTCTCCTATGGTTTCTTACAGCAATATCACACTTTAATTTGGGGGTCTGTGTTTCTGCCTCTCAAAAGCCCCTGACCCATGGCTTCTAAGAAGGCAAAGACCACTCTTGCACTTACAAAGCCCATGGGAGATTGTCTAGCATAAGGATGAAGATCAAGATATAATTACTGATAGGCCTGGGAGGTGGCTCAGTGGGTAGAGTGCATGCTTGCATATGTGAGGTACAGAGTTTGATTCTTGGGCTGCATATGACTGAGTGGTGGGTGCTCTGGTTTCTCCTTAAAACTCTCTCATTAAGTAAATTTTCATAAAGCCATGATTATTTAAATGACAAATAAATTAACCCCATGGCATTCACTTCCACAGAGTTCACACATTTCAGAGGGTAACAGCAATCGGGTAGGGTTTGGAATCTTATTTATTCTTAAGCCTCAGGTCCCCCTCATCTCAAATGGATAATTCTGGGCTGGTGGTCTCAAAGTTTCTTTCTACTCCCTAATTATATTATTCATAGACTACTGAAAACTGCTCATTTAGTATTCATTCAAACAACACTGTTTTTCTCTGTGCTGTACCTTCCTGGAAATGGATTCTCACATTGGCAAAACAGTCTAGCACTCAAAAGTCTCAAGTTTTCATGGGTAAGAGCATATGTCTAAAACTCCAGGGGATGGCTGGGGAGATAGCACAGTGGTTCTGCAAAAAGACTTTCTTGCCTGAGGCACCAAAAGTCCCAAGTTCAATCCCCACCACTACCATATGCCAGAGCTGAGCAAGGATCTGGTAAAATAATAATAATAATAGATAGATAAATAAATAAATAAATCCATCTCCAGGGGAAACACATCATTTAAAAGTGCATATTTGATATAATCTAATACTTGAAAAACAAATACTCTTTCTTGAGTACAAATTGAAGACTACAAAGCTGGACGAAGTGATCTTGGAAGATGGAGAAAAGGAAAAATGTCATGACTAAAGAAAAGCCATGATATTTTGTTTTTCATGTTTATCTGGGAAGAGATGCAGGAGTTTCAGTTCACAAAACATTAGAATAGTACAAGCTACCATGGTGTCGTTATGAAAGCATGAAGTATCACTCTGCTTTGGAATTCCAAATCTCCCTTCTGTAGACTAAGCCCTCTGATTTAGTACAATTTTCTTAAACTTAAGATATCATTCTGCCATCATAAAATATAGATTAGGATACTTATAGCATTATCATAGGTGAAATGTCAAATACAATGCTGTTCAGCAGTACTTGGCTTTTAACAGGTCCCTTTTAACAGGCTTTTAGTCAATGGGTACAATTATCACAACCACCACCGATGTCCCCTCTCCAAGTGGACACAGAGACGGCAGAGATGGCAGCATCACAGGCTCTATATCCTGCACAGCACCTTCGAGAAGAACAGGGGACTTCTAGAATGCCGAAGGGAGTAGGGGAGCGGGGAAGAGAGTCAGAGGTGACTGAAAGGAAGCAATCGGTATCCAGGAGGTGACATGTTTTTAATGAAATATTACAACAGAGACCATTGCCAGGACTCATCAGCCCTTTATTCAGATCTGAGGTATTTTTATCAATGAAGTATATTGCAAATATAAGTGCTTATGGCAGGTGTGTAGTTTACATATAAAGATTACAGTTCACTGGACACAGTGAGCTCCCAAGTACCCACTACCTAACTCAGAAAAGAGAGCACAATCTCTCCCTCTAAAATCATCTATTTTTTACTGTCTTTATTTATTTATTGGATAGAGACAGCCAGAAATTGAGAGGGAAGGGGTTGATAGAGAGGGAGAGAGACAGAGAGACACCTGCAGCCCTGCTTCACCACTTGAGAAGCTTTCCTGGGTCCTTGTGCACTGTAACATGTGCACTCAACCAGGTACACCACCACCCGGCTCCCAAAATCTACATACTACAGTCAAAAATGGCACAACTGGGAGGGCACCCGCTTTGCTATACACAAGACCCAAGTTCAAGCCCAGTCCCCACCACATTGGGGGAAGCTTCAGTGCTGTGTTGCCATTCTCTCTCATTCCTCATTTTCTCTCCCTCTACCCCTCATTGTTTTTTTATTGTTGGGAGGGTTATCACTGGGGCTTGATGCCTGCACTACAAATCCACCACTCCTAGCAGTCGTTTTTCCTTTTTTTAAATTTCTATTTCTATTAGATAGGACAGAAATAAATCAAGAGGGAAAAGGGAGAGAGACAGGGAGAGAAACAGAGAGACACCTGCAGCCCTGCTTTACCACTTGTGAAGTTACCACCCTGCAGCTGAGGACCAGAAGTTTGAACGCAGGTCCTTGCACATGGTAACAGGTGTACTCAGCACTCAACCAGTTGTATCCCTATTGGTCTCTCTTTTTCTTTCCTTTTTTTTTTTGCCTCCAGGGTTATTGCTGGGGCTCAGTGCCTGCACTATGAATCCACTGCTCCTTGGGGGCTGTTTTTCTCTCTTGTCATCCTTGTTGTTTATCATTGTTGTTACTGCTGTCATTGTTGCTGGATAGGAGAAAGGATTGCGAAAGGAGGGGAAGACAGAGAGGGGGAGAGAGAGAAAGATAGACACCTGCAGACCTGCTTCACTGCTTGTAAAGCAACGTCCCTGCAGGTGGGGAGCCAGGGCCTAGAACTAGGATCCTTACACTGGTCCCTGCGTTCCACGCCACGTGCGCTTAACCCACTGTGCTAACACCCGGCCCTGGCCATTCTCTTTCCATCTGAAAAACAGTGGCCCAAAACAGTGATGACTGGGCAATATAACAAAATAGAAAAAATAAAATTTAGGACATTAAAATAATAAAACTATCTAGGTGGCCTTCCTTAATGGACTCTCCTGCCACTTTCCACAGTAACTGCACCTTGAATTCTGGTTAACCTGTCGATCATTTAATACTTTTCTTTGGAAAAGTCACTTTCTTGAGACAGAATTTGAAATGCAATCACTGGCTTCAAGTGTACGATTATGTGGTTTCGGGTACATTCACAAATATTTGCAACCATTCCTATAGTCAGTTCTAGAACATTTTCATTCGCTCAACAGGAAGCCCACCTCTTTTTACTGTCACTCGCAGGACCCACCCTCAGTCCTAAAATACCACCAGACTCCTTCTTGCTTTTGTAGATGTCCCTGTTCTGGACATTTCATACAAATAAAATTATTGAGTATGTGAGCTTGGGTAGTTGGCTTCATTCACTTAGCATAGTGCCTCAGGCTCACCCAGGCCTCCACACACACCAGGGTTTCCTCCCTTTCCTGGTTAAGTCAGAATTCACTGCATCAAGGCATCAGGCGTGTCTACCCAGATGGCAGTCGGTAGGCGTGTGTGTGCCACTGTTTGGACATTCTGGATAATGCCACTGTGACCAATATGGACAACTTTGGGGGAGACATATGCTCCCAGTTCTCTTGGGCATAACAAAGCTAGGAGCAGAAACGCTCAGACACACAGTCTCTCTACTTACTCTGTTGAGGAACTGGGCTCGCTAGACTCTTTCAACTATTCTCAGAAGACAAAGAGATAAAGGTGAATTTGTGACTCATGGTGCTCAAGTGAACAGTATTCAATCAAAGACAGATTCTCTCTTCACCCACCTTGTGAGGAGCTCCATGTCAATCACTCATCTAAGCGAAGGCGCCATTTTGTGAGATGTGGAACCCTCTAGTTTATAAAGACAACCCACAGAATGGAAGGCAATCAAGGTGTGCCACATGCTTAACTGACTCTAACTTTCATACCTTTTGTTCAGCTTCTGTCCCTTATATGTGCATATGGCATTTATTTTTATGTGTTATTTATATTCACATAAAATCAGGCAGTAAAATAAAAATTTGATTGCTGAGCATTAGTCAAATAATTAGGAAAAAAAACACAATGTGGTGAATTTTAGTTTCCTTCCCATCACACTTTTCTTTTTGTAATTTTTTAATTGGGGAACTAAATATATTACATTAAATTGGTCAACAGTAAATACAGCTATTGGTACATGTGTAAAATTTCTCAGTTTTCTGCAAAATACTCTCACCCCCAGCCTAGGTATTCTTCTACCATCATGCACCAGGACCTGAAAGCCCCCACTCCCTTCCCAGAGTCCTTTACTTAAGGAGTAAAGTCCAAGTTCTATTTGTGTTTTCCCTTCTGTTCTTAACTCTCAACTTCTGTCCATGAGTGAAATCATCCCAAATTCACCCATCCCTTTCTGGCTGATCTCACTTTACGTGATTCTTTCAAGCTCCATCCAAGATGAGGTCAAGAAGGTGACTTTATCATTCTTAATAGCTGAGTAGTATTCCACTGTATATATGGACCACAACCTTCTCAGCCACTCAGCAGATCGCAATTTTAATGACAAGACCACCAAAGCTGGAACATAAAAACATACTGATATTGAAGGCTTGTGGAAATGCCAACAAAGGGCCATAGTCCATCTCCTTTCAGACTTATTTTCCAGAAGCTAAGTTGACAAAAATTAAGATGGGTCTATTTTCACCAAGAGTGAATTGTAGGTATGTTCTGGCATCACATGAATTTACCCCATAAGGCGCAGGAAGTGGGTGAAAGGTGGTGGGATGGAGTGAGGCTCTGAGGACCATGCTCACTTCCTTGGGATGCAGAGCAGCTCTGGTGTGTCCACTTCTAAGGTCTTCAATGGCGGAGCACTGAGGGCACCTTTTTCTGGTTTTCCTACCAGGCACTGCCTTATTCTCTACATTCTGCTCATTAGGCCACAGTGACAGGCACAGAGAGGTGACAGGCACAGAGGTGTGACAGGTCCAGAGCTGTTTCGCTTACTTTGACATAAGCTGTGCTCCCAGGAGCCAGAAGCTGACTAACACAGAATGCCTCTGCATTTCTATGGCGTGTCTGCGTGTTTTGAGTCCTGTTACATTACTGCTCAGAAAGACAAAAGGAAGCCTCAAGAAGCAAGGATTCTAAGGACACAGTCATGAGCGAGGAGACAATCTAGAGAGCACACACTGTAGCCTGTGCTGTGCAAGGACGTGGGTCTGAGCCCTGGACATCACATGGAGAGGAAGCTTCACAGGCAGCAGAGAGGTGCTGCAGGGTCTCTTCTCTGTCTCTCTCTCTGTCTGTCTCTCACCCTTTACCTACACTTGAAAAGAGTCCACTGGGAGTGGTGGAATCATTCAGAGGAAAAACCCCAGCAACTAAATAATAATAATAATGTTGATGATAATATAAAAATAAATACCCAGTGGTGACTGGCATGCTGTCTGGGGGCCAGGTGGGCACCTGGTTGAGTGCATATGTTACAGTGTGTAAGGACTCGAATTCAAGCCCCTTGTCCCCACTTGTAGGGAAAAAGCTTTGTGAGTGGTGAAACAGTGCTGTACGTGTCTCTCTGTCTCTCTCTCTCCCCTTTCCCTCTAAATTTCTGGCTATCTCTATCCAACAAATAAAGATAATAAAAAAATTTTTTTAAACAATAAAAATATGCTATCTATGAATTCTATATCCCCCTAAAAATGAGATATGATTAGTTATGAACTGAAAGAAAAAAAAAAACTTCCTGCAGTGTGGGAAAAGGGCCCACTGTCTATAAAGTCCAAGCCATTATTTCCATGAGAGTCTGAGCAGGTTGACCCTGAGTCCCCTCCCTGAGGGGCAGTAAGCCCCTTATGATGGATGGTCTTTTTCAGGATGGGAACTTTCCTGTACATGCTCCCTTGTTCCCTTTGAACAAAGGCCATGAGTTACCTGTGTATGGCCAACCAAAACCCACCACAAATATCCTGGCTTTGCTCAACTGCTCCCTTTCCCCCTGCCCTGAGGTGCTTGTAATTTACCTTTAAAGAAAAAAGCCTGCATAGGTATTGTGAGCTCATGACCAGACCTTATACGGTAACTTTCCAATTGTGATCAAATACTTGATAGGTCAAGATGTAACTATGTATTGTGTGTAGATTAATGATTACCTCAAACTTCTCTCTGAACCTTGGGTATATCTACTTGCTTGTATCCCTTAATTAACGAGTCATCCCGGAGCTAGTCGTGTGTTTCCTTCCTCTCCGCACACTCTACCCTCGTTGCCAGAGCCCCCCTAGGATCACCAGGGGCCACCCCAGTCTCTGCTGCCAATGGCCAGGGAGGTGGAGAACCCCAGGACGACCCACACTACAGTAACAAATTAACTGGAGGGTGAGGAAGACAGCATAATGGTTAGCAAAGAGACTCTCATGTTTGAGGCTCTGAAGTCCCAGGTTCAATCCCCCAGACCACCATAAGCCAGAGCTGAGCAGTGCTCTGGTATAAATAAATAAATACAAATTAAGTGGAGAAAAATAATTATGACTACACTTGAAACATAAAGGTGGTACTATATATAAATCTCAAAATATATGGTCAGACCAACACTTGTATGATTTCCCAAAATCCAAATACATGTGAAGAATTCCCCTACACTGGAAATCAGCATAGTTTACCAGTGAAGCTATCCTAAGTTGTGTAGGATAGCTTGACAGGATCCATAAGACAGAACAAAAATAAATCAAAGAACTATCAACTACCCATTAGGAAGCGCAATATTTTCATTTTTGTAACTTTCCTGTGGAAGAAATTTTAGACCCCAGAGAGGAGAAGTGACATGTGATGAATAGGAAATGCTACAAATATATATATATATATATATATATATATATATATATATATATATATATATACCAAAATTAAGCAGTGACATGTGTGGGATTAATTTACATTGGCCCAAAGTGCAATTTTCCCATTTACCAACTCATTTCACACCAATCACAGTAAATAGCAGAGAACTTTTGGAGACACCAAAATAACTGGCATCTTACTATTAGCACTTTTCAAATCATCCCCCCTGACTATCACCTTTCACCATCTCTGCACAGCCTTCATGACTGCCAGCTACAATGTCCTCCCTACCTGTGTGGAGGTGTGCAGAGCTGATCGTACCTAGCTGCTGTTTGGGGGCAAGAGTGCACACTGTGCAAAGACGTGGGTATGAACCCCCAGACTCTACCTGCAGGGGGACATTTCAAGAGTAGTGAAACAGGTCTGCAGGAGTTTCTCTCCCTCTCTATCTCTCTGTCTTCCCAATTTCTCTCTGTCCTACAGAATAAAATAGAAAGAAAAAAATAATAAAGGGGGGGATGGCTGGCAGCCACCCTGCATGCACTCCTGTCACCTCGAATGGCCCAGGGACAGGGCAGCCTGTTAGATACCACCTAACAGAAATGCAGCCCTATGTGCTATCATCAGTGACTCACTCCATAGCACAGAAAAGCCTCCTCCCCCCACCACACACACATGCCACCTCCCCTTCTCTGCAAGGATTTTGTTTCTTACCCTTCAAGATCCAACCTTCTCAGCCATTAGTCTGTCATTGGACACTTGGGTTACTTCCAGGTTTGGGCTATATTACAAATTGTGCTGCTATGGACATAGGTATACACAGATCTTTCTGGATGGGTATATTTGGTTCCTTATGATATATCCTCAGGAGAGGAATTGCAGGGTCACAGGGTAGGTCCACTTCTAGCCTTCTGAGAGTTCTCCAGACTGCTCTCCACAGGGGTTGAATCAATTTACATTCCCACCAGTAGTGCAGAAGGGTTCCTTTGTCTCTACAACCTCTCCAGCACTTGTTGCTGCTACCTATTCTGATGTGTGACATTCTCACAGGAGTGAAGTCACATCTTATTGTCTTCTTTATTTGTTTTTCTCTGACAATCAATGACTGGGAGAATTTTTTCATGTCTGTTGGCCTTTTGGACCACTTCTTTGGTGAATACTTTGTTCATATCCTGGCCCTTGACCAGAGGTGTATGCTTCTTCTGACATTCTTAGGAAAGCCCCTAAGGAATAGCTCATCCTGCAGGGGTCTAAGGTGGGTTCTGCCTCAATCACTCAAGTAAATACCATCTGACCCTTCCGTAAGTCAACATCAATTCTATTTGGGGAGAAGCCTTATCTTTCCTTCGTGGAGGCTGTGACAGGAATCTTTCTTCAGCTGCCTTTTCTCACACATGTTAGAGTATACCAGACTCAACCTGAGACCTAGGGACTGACTGACCACCCTGCAGACTCCAGATCCATCACTATCCTGTCGTGCTAGAACCCAACCAAAAAACTGAAATGGAGGTTTTTGGTGTTTGAAACTGGAGAGAAGTCAGAGAAAGATGGATCCCTGATCAGCTCACTCGCAGGCATAACTTCAGACCCAAAGTCAGGTTTGATGTGGAGGAGGCCATGATGGTGTGTGGCCATCCCCAGAAGATCTGGAGGCTCAAGTGAGGTGGCAAGAGTCATGGGAGTGGGGAAGCCCAGTGTCCTATGGTGGAGGAGGTGAGCAGAGGAAGGTGTGCTGACACCATCTTGAGGAGACATACACCTCAACCCCTGTGACAACAGCCTATGAATAACATAGTGACTTGGTAAAGAGAAAATGGAACTGGGGGGAGCCGGGCAGTGGCACAGTGGGTTAAACGCATGCACATGGCGTAAAGCACACAGATTCCAGTTCGAGCCCCCGGCTCCCCACCTGCAGGGGGGATCACTTCACAGGTGCTGAAGAAGGTCTAAAGGTGTCTGTCTTTCTCTCCCCCCTGTCTTCCCCTCCTCTCTCCATTTCTCTCTATCCTATCCAACAACAATGACAGCAATAACAACAATAATAAAAACAATGATGATAAACAAGGGCAACAAAAGGGAAAAATAAACTAAATAAATTTTAATAAAGAAAGAAAGAAAGAAAGGAAGAAAGAAAGAAAGAAAGAAAGAAAGAAAGAAAGAAAGAAAGAAAGAAAGAAAGAGGGACTGATGATGCCATATGCAAGAACACAGGTTCAAACCCCTGCAGAAGCTTTGTGAGTGATAAAGCAGGGATTCAAGTCTCTCTCTCTCTCTCTCCACTTGTATTTCAACTTCTCTCTGTCTCTATCTAGTAAATAAGTAAGCAAACATATAAAAAATTTGAAAGAAAACGTGGTAGTTCTGTGAATCTGACTTATAGATGTTTTAAGAAAACATACCAATCACATCCCTAGTAACCTCAGTTCCCCAGAAAGTGCTACTTCCAGTCCTCTGTCAAAAGAGCATTTTCTGCCCATCTCAACCTTTCATAAATAAACTTTCATCCTCAATGTTGCTGAGAAGAAAAAAAATTAGGAACACTCCATACAAGGATGGTATTGAGTGGAAGTAATGTGCCAGAAAGGGCAAGAGAAGAAAGATTCCTGTCACATACCCCCCAAAAAGGGAAGAGAAGACTCTCTCCCCCTCAAAAAAAAAAATACCTTCTATGTTTGGCTTCCAGTGGGGTGTGATGGCTTTAGACCACACAGGATGAGCTGCTGCTCAGGGAGCTTCCCTGAGAAGGGCAGAGTAAGCAAACACCTCTGACCATGGGGTCAGAAGAAGACTCCAATCTGTGTGTGAAGCCACAAGAAAGAGCAGGGAAGAAAGTGACATGGCAGACAAGCCATGGAAGTGAAGAAGCAGGGTCCAGGAATCAGAACCTAGGAAAGAACTCCTCTCAAGCCAAGAGACACCTGGCCTTCTGGCACCCAGCCCAGTCTCCCTAGAAGCTATGATAGCTACACACCAAGACCCCACAGGAAACCAGAAAAGACATGGCTCCCAGGGATGAACCCCTGATGAGAATTTCTCCAGTATTCCTGGGTGATTCCAATACCAATACAGAGCACAGGTCCAAAGTCACTTACTCCAGTAGGAGAGCATGAGTGCAAAGAGCAGTGCACCCACAGGGCTGAGGGCAGGAAGGTGGAGGAACAGAGGCTTATGGGTTCTCTTGTTCATAGGCAAGACCACGCAGAGGGAGAGGATACACAAAGTGGACAGAACTGGAGTTGAGGATGCTTATCAGGAAGGAAGTGAATGAGCTACTACCAGACAGTTTCACTCATATGTGGACTAGAGAGAACTGAAACACATGAATTTGGGGTGGGGGGGCAGGAAAATCAACCTATCCCTAAGATCTCAAGAGTGCTATGATGGCTATTGTGTGTCCCACACCTATGGGACAAGGTGTGTGTGGGGGGGGTGGGGGTTATAACTTTGATGGTAGGAGGGTCAGACGGTAGCACAGCGGGTTAAGCGCAGGTAGCGCAAAGTACAAGAACTGGCGTAAGGATCCCGGTTGGAGCCCCTGGCTCCCCACCTGCAGGGGAGTTGTTTCATAGGTGGTGAATCAGGTCTCCAGGTGTAAGTAAATAAATAAATAAATAAATAAATAAATAAATAAATAAATAAATAAATATAAAAAATAAATAAAAAGAACTTTGATGGTAGGAGAGGTGTGGAACTAAACCTGTAATCTTATAAATCACTATTCAACCACTAATTTAAAAAAATTAAGACAGTTACACATCACTAATGTTTCAGTCCACAAATGTGTCTCAACAGCCTGGGTGTGTGGGAAAATCTGCCATCGTTGCCCTGCCAACATCCATGTCCAGCAGAGAAGCAATTACAGAAGCCAGAACTCCCACCTTCTACACCCCCAAAAAGAGTTTTAGTTCATATTCTCAGAGGGGTAAATAATAGTGGAAGTAAACCACAGGGTTTTGTCCCCTCATTCTACGAGAATCCAAAGAATTTGTCACCAGGAACCTCATTTTTATACCATAAATGAAAGGGAAACAACTCTGGAAAACACCAGCGGAAGCGAGGCACTATTTTTCTTATCTGAGAGTGAAGAAGAAAAGGACAGTCAGAAGTAGTAATAAGTGTAGGGGTGACGTAGAAAGGAAGTGAAGGCAAAACCATTAAAAATGTGGGGGGGGGGGAAATAGATAGATACAGATAGATATAGATAGATAACTATAGAATCAGTCCATATCTGTGGCCTTGTGAGAACTACTGCAGTTTCCAAAGGAGGGAATGGGGACACAGAACTCTGGTGGTGTGAGCAGTGTGGAATTATATCCCTATATCTTACAATTTTGTAAATCAGTATTAGATCACTAATGAAAATAAAGAAGAAAAAGAAAACTCTACCATGCAAGTTTGTGGATTTGTGTTCCATGATGTTCACATAACACCACTAAGAATGAGTCCTCAGAACACACCCCTCTCATGAGGCCAAGACAATTGCCTCTGAATATGCCTCAAGCAAGGTCTTTAGGAGCAGGTTGTAGGATTCCATGTGGTGGAATGTTCAGAAGCATCTCTGAACACCATGGAAGCAGCAACAGAGGCCCAAGCGAGAAGCCAGTGATCAAATGGATCTAAATATACAGGGCTTTCGGGGGTGGGGTGAGAACCGGCAGGAAAAGAGAAAGGAAACAATTTAATATGGACCTCACACCGGTGTTGGGACAATGAAACAGTGTATTTAACATAGCCCAGTGTCTCACATAAAAGGAGACCTCAGTGAATGCTCCCTGTTGCTGTCACAGCTGTGCCCACTGTTGCTTATTTCTGGAACCAAGAGAAGTAATCCCTGTTTCTTAGGGATCTAAAAAATAAAAGTCAGTAGTTACTCCACAATTAACAGAGGGGAAAAAAAATCACAAGCTCTGTGGGATGTTAAACCCCCAAACAAGAGATGCTAATGATTGTGTATTTCTACAGGTTTCCATTTATATTTACTTTTCAGTAGCTGGTGTTTGAGTATCGTGGGATAATGACTAAAACTAACCAGGACCATTTTTTACTATTACATATGGCAGGACAAAACATTGAAAAGAAACAAATGGGAAATAATGGTCTTTGTGGACCACCCATGTGAGGGTGTCTTGGGGTGAGGCATTCTGAGTCTGGATATACCATTATTGCTGCCCCCACTTCATTTAAAAATATTGTGTGGAGGTTGACAAGGATACACACAGAACAAGATTAAGCAAAGGAAGTGAGGCAATTAGTCTAAAGAAAACTAAAAGGTTGGGAGGGGGAATATATTCGGTGCCACTGGAAATGAGTGGACATGCAGAGAGAGGTCCCTTTCATAGTGTTGGTGGAAGGTCTGAAACTTGGCCATGAGTGAATCGATGACAGTGAGAACAGAGGCAAACGCTAGAAGAAGAAGAAGTGAGAACAGAGGCCAAAGCCCTCCGGAGCATGTCAGGGAGTTCCCAACCTAACCCTAACTCAGAAGAAATGCTGGCTTTGTATGAGAGAGCAGATATGTTGCTTTTATGAACAGACAGTATAATGCCAAGAGAAACAGTATCATCTGTACATCAACCCTTACTCATCTGACCCAAAAACAAACAAACAAACAAACAAAATCCTTGTAGTCCAGAATGTAGCACAGTACTGTAGAGTGCAGGACTTGCAGGTATGAGAGTCCATCCCTAGTACTGCTAGTGTGAGAGTGACGCTCTGGTCTAGGTCTCCCTCTCTCTCTCTCTCTCTCTCTCTCTCTCTCTCTCTCTCTCTCTCTCACACACACACACACACACACACACACCCTTGAAGTAAAGTCAAAGATATCTTTCTTTAGCCATCATTAACACCCTTCATTTATTTTTTATCTTATTAGTGATTTAATATTGATTTACAAAATTACAAGATAACAGGGGTATAAATCCACACCTTTCCCACCACCAGTGCTCTGAATCCTCATTCCTTCCACTGGAAGCTACAGCAGTTCTCCCAACGTCGCAGATATGGGTCAACCATTATTTTACAGCTATCTGTCTATATTTGTATAGATTTGCCTTCCCCCCTCCCTTGGTCCCATTTTCTCTTTCTTTCCAAGTCACACCTACACCTATTACTACATTCAAATGTCCCTCCCTTTTTCCTCTTCTCTCTCCAGGTTCTGATCGAATTGAGGTTCAGAACTTTCTGGTTATCTTCGCCTTAACATCTCTCCTCCTCTGGGAATATGGACCAAAATTCTTTAGGGGGTGTAGAAGGTGGGAGTTCTGGCTTCTGTAATTGCTTCTCTGATGGACATGGATATTGGCAAGTTGATCCATACCCCAGCCAGTTTCTATCTTTCCCTAGTGGGGTAGGGTTCTGGAGAGGTGAGATTCCAGGAACGTTGCACCCAATCATTTCTGAAAGTGAAAGAATCAAGGTAAACACGGCGATAGAGCTCATCCGGACTGTGTGCTGCTATGTCATGTACCTGACACAGGTTCAAGTCTGGCTGGTCCCCAATGCGTTGAAGGAAGTTTCAGTGTTATGTTTCTCTCTCCTCAACCTCTGTGTCTTTCTCTCCCCTCAGTCTCTCTGTGTCTCTCTCTACCTGTAAAAGGTCAACTTAGAGTAGTGATACTCTAGAAAGAAGGGAGGGAGGAAGGGTAAAAAAGGAGAGGAGAGGAGAGGAGAGGAGAGGAGAGGAGAGGAGAGGAGAGGAGAGGAGAGAAGAGGAAATGAGAAAGAATGAAAGGGGGAAGGTATAGAAAAAAGGAAGAAGAAACAAGATATAAGGTAGACAGAATCAAAGGATGTCTCTGCAAATCTCACAATTCTTCCTTCCTCTATTGTCCATTGTTTCTATTATTTCCTAACAGACCAGATAACTCTGAAATATAGGCTGTTTCAATTAGTAGTCCTGTCTTTCAGAAGAAATAAGTCTGTAGGCTGTTTATCTATGAACCATTAAGCATTCATTTCTAGATAAAACATAACTTTCAGCCAAGCATTTTTTTTAATCAAAGGCTATTGATTAACATTGGTATGGAAAACGATCACATTTCAGGAGTAAAACATTGCACCTCTGTAAGTGCCCACACAAAGCTAGCTGCATTCACCACGTTGTTGTGATGTGATCACTCTATCACAGTGACTCCCACTTCCCATTCTGTCCCCCAGCCCTGCCCCAGCCCCTCGGCTCTCTGGCAGACACCATATTCCTCAGAGTGGGAGCTCTTTTCCCCATTGTTCATTTGCTTTGCTCACTCACACTCCACAGGGGAAAGGAAGCATTGGGTAGCTGTCACTCATTTGCTGACTGATTCTACTCAGCACAATCACCCCGAGTTCCATTCATGTGGTCCCAAATGGCCAGAGTTCATCGTCAAAGCAGCTGGGCAGCAGCCCTCTGAGGATGACAGCACAATTTTTGTTACTTTCTTTATTCCAACTCCAGCATCACTTTTCCTGAGTTAGTATGGATTTCTAGGACTGTAGATGTCACCAGGGCGCATCTCCACATCCCCCCAGTCAGCACATCTCAGCCTCCACCAAACCATCACCCTATTCCCTCACAAGGACTCCAGTCTCCATCCTCCCTCTAATGCTGCCTGACTGAGCCCCCAAGTCTGCTGCAGCAGACTACACCTCATGGTGCCACCCAGCACCGGAGGAGGCTACTGTGGTGTCTCTCTATTACTCTATCTGAATGAAAAAGTCATCCCAGGTGGTGACGCACCTGGTTGCACACACAAGTTGCAATGTACAGGGACTCAGGTTCAAACCCCTGGTTCCCACCTGCAGAGGGAAAGCTTTGTGAGTGGTAAAGCAGTGCTGTAGGTCTCTCTCTCTCTCTCTCTCTCTCTCTCTCTCTCTCTCTTTCTCTCCCTCCCTCCCTCCCTCCTTCCCTCCCTCCCTCTCTGTTTCCCTCTTCCCTCTCAATTTCTGGCTGTCTCTATCCAATAAATAAATAAATTTTTTTTAATATTTAAAAAGAAAAAGAAAAGGTCAGTCTAGGAGCAGTGAATCACTCGTGTGTGAGGCCCCAGTTACAAGGAGAGAGAAAGAGAGAGAAAAGCTATTGATAAGCCAGTGACTTGTTCTTGACTTTCACAGCAGCAGCTGTTACCCTCCACCTCCTTATGCATCACACTCATCCAAAGGGTCAGACACTCAGGGATAAGTAGCTTGGAAAGTGGACTCAATGACCATGAGAGATGTAGGGGATGCCTTTTCAGCACGTGGCCATGGAGTGCAGCCTCTCTCTGCCATGAGGACAGTGCTGCTTGTGCTTATGCTTGCATCCTGTTGCTATTCTTGGGGGCACCATGAGGGCTGGGAGTAGGGGAGAACTGTGTGAAGCTGGGCCATCTCATCCTTAGTGGTGGGGGGGGGTTTCTATCCCCAGTTCCTGCCCCCATTCCCTGTGTAAACCAAAAATGGCCCCTACCCCCACTCTACATTTCCAAACACCTATCCCCATCAGAGAACCACTGTATGGGAATAAACAAAGAAAAAACAAACAAAAAAAAAATCAAGACCTGCCAACTTCTTCCCCGACACAGCAACTGATTTTCATCAGCTCATTAATTTAATGAATCCTCATAACACATTCGTTAAGAAATCATGAGCCATCTGATCTCGAAAATGTTTGGCTGTTACTAAAGATAGTTTGTTAGTTTGTGCCATGAGTTTAACAGGAAAAAAAAAAATCAGCCTTAGGAAATCTGAGGAAGCTGGAATCCCTGGCAGCCGCCAGTCACTACCTGCGGAGTGCACAGTGTAATTAAAAAAAAAAAAAAAAAAAAGCAATAATCAAGTTCATATAGATTCTCTCACTGATGGTGCTAATCAATTCTCTAATCATCCTGGCAAGAAAAAATATTATTTTCTCCATTTTTGCAGACAGGGAGCCTGCAGTTCAAAGCAGTTAAGTGATTTTTTTTCCGTGTTCCTGATTGATAGAATTTGGAGGAGAAACCAAAACTCTTGGCCACCAGACTAGCTGTTTCTCTACTCAGCTGTCACTGGAGACAGTATTTTCTTGATCCAGTCCTCTAACACCAAACCTTTAACACAATCATAAATCGGAAACCTAGCGTCTTCCTTTTCTATCATTAAGTCAGATAGAACAGTCCTCAGAAATGCTCCACTTGAAACTCAATAAAGCTGAATCCCTAATCCTACTCAGAGTGGGGAAAGTAGGTCTAGTCAACACCCCCTCTGACAGACCAGGAAACACGAAGTGCTCCAGGCTCACATCATGAGGAATAGAGGAGCTGGGGAAATAGTTCACTGGTTCTGCAAATGATGTTCACACCTGAAGTTCAGTCCCCAGCACCTCCAGAAACCAGAGTTAAGCAAGGTTCTTGTTTACAAAAGAAGAGAGAGAAAGAGGAAGAGGGGGAGAGGAGGAGGAAAGGAAAGCAGTGATGACAATGTGAATAGAGACCATCTAAAGCCTGGGGAACCTCATTAGTTTTACTCATCAACCTCCCCACTACCACCACCACACACATGCATATATTAAAAAAAAAACTGTTGAGTGAACATTTTAGATAAATAATTATTCTACTTAGCTTTGTAAATAGCTTTTATTGTTGTTTATGACTCAGAAATATATATATTGCTTTCAAACTTATTGCTGGGGCTCTGGTGCCAGGACTATGAATCCCTGCTCCTGGTGGCCATTTCTTCCATTTTATGGGATAGGACAAAGAGAAATTGAGAGGGAGAAAGAGACACCTGCAGACATGCTTCAAAGCTTGTGAAGCTTCCCTCCTGAAGATGGGGGGTGGGGGCTCAAACTGAGGTCCCTGAAAAGATCCTGTGCACAGTACTATGTGCACTTAATGGTGTGCACTACCACAAAGCCCCTGACTCTGAAATGTTTAAAAATAAGTTTTGGGGGCCAGGCAGTGACACACCTGGTTAAGCACACATAGTGCTATGTGGAAGGACCTGCACAAGGACCTGAGTTCAAGACCCTGCTTCCCACCTGCAGCAGAAACATTTCATGAGTGGTGAAACAGGTCTGCAGGTGTCTATCTTTCTCTCCCTCTCTATCCCTCTCCCCTCTCAACTTCTCTCTGCCCTATTGAATAAAATAGAAGGAAGAAAGAAAAGTATATATAGGGTTATTTATTTAATAGGACAGACAAATTAAAAAGGGCTGGGGAGACAGAGAGGGAAGACAGAGACGCCTGCAGCACTGCTTCACCACTTGTGAAGTTTCCTCCCTGCAGGTGGGGACTGGGGGCTTGAACCCAGGTCCTTGCACATGGCAATGTGTGTGCTCAGCCAGGTGGGCCACCAACCAGCTCCTGAAACTTTTAAGATAGAAGTGAGAGTGAGAGGTAAGGTCAAGAGGATGACACCATAGCACTGGGGGTCAGGTTCAACCCTGGGGCCAGCTCAAGATGAAGGAAGGAAGCACGCTCTCCAGGCCAGGCCAGGCCTCTAAGTAACATTTAAAACAGCAGGTCTCATTAACACCTTTGTGCTGATTTGTAAAAGTGACCTTCCAATATGCAAACCAGGTTGGAGGAACTGGGTGACCGAACAACTAGTTGAGCACACATGCTACAGTGCACAAGACCTGGGTTCAAGCCTCCGGTCTCCACCTGCAGGTCTCTCTTTCTCTCTCTCTCTCTGTATCTCTCTCTGTCTCTCTCTCTTTCTCCCTCCCTCCCCCTCTGTCCCTCCCTTCTCAATTTTTCTGTCATTATCCACTAAAATAAAAAAAGAAGATAAAATACAATAAGGAGGTATTCCAATTAAAAAAAAAAGAAATTTTTCGAAAAAGAGAGAAAAAGAAGCCGGGTTGGTGAGAGAGCCCAATGGGCTTCCCAGGCTCCAGCTCTGTATGGGAGCACATCCCAGCACTGTTGTGTCTCTCCATCTCTCTCTGTCTGTCTATCCAAATGAAATAAAGTGAATCTGGGAGAAGTGAAATTATGCATGAAGGAGGTCTACATAAATAAATAAATGGAAACAGCCAAGTCATGAGTCCTCTGTCACACTAGTCACCATTCTAGTGCCTCAGCTCCTGGGTTGTCTAATAAATTATCCATGTCTAACCCCCAAAACAATACTTCCCTGCAAACAAGGTAGCCTGAAGACTTTTGACAAGAAAATGAGGATGAGATGAAGGCCTTCAGCCCTGCAGCCTAAATGATGAAAACAACAGCTGTACCAAAAATAAAAAGGAAAACCCTCTAAATACCCATCTGGCGAAAGAGCAAAAACAAAAGATGCACAAAGTCCAGAAGCTGAGCAGAACAGCAGTCTGGAGGAAACAGGTCCCTTTAATCCAGACAAGTTCCAAAGAGTAACAGAAGCTGAGGGCAGTGTCCCCATCCTGGTGGCTGCAACCAAGAGCCAGAGCAGAGGATGGGTCTATGATGTTCTCTCCATACTGTCTTCGGGGCATCACTAAATTCCTTTTTTAAACAAACTTACCAGAAGAAATTTTCCTTAGCTGACAAAGAGGACTTCAAAGACAAAGTTGTCACACAATACTGGCTTAATGGGAGGCCAGGAGGGCCTGAACAAGCGTGTGTGTGTGTGTGTGGGGGGGGTGTTTATGGAAAGCACCCAGACTGAGCCCAAGGAAGAAGGACAAAGACAGAACTCACTCTTGGAAGATAAAAGAAGTGCAGAAAAGCCTGAGTTGTACAGCATGGTGGGTAGAGAGGGCTGGAGAAAAGGCATTTTAGTCAGCTTCTGGAAGGCCTGTGTTTTGCTTTCACTACTTCTCTGTGATGTGACCACACAGGTGCACAGAGGATACATCTAGTCTACCTATCTAGAGGAGATGAAGACTAGCTTTGACAGAGGGTGGGGAGCCTCAGAGAGGGTGGAAGACCCAGGGCACTAAGGTGGGGGTGATGTCAGTTGGTGACATCATACCTGTGACAACAACAGCCTTGGAAACCATCATGCCCCATCACCACCACCACTAAAGTGACTCAATAAAAAATAAAATAGGAACAGCAAAACTGTTCAGTGGGATAGTGAGTCTGCCTTATTATATGTGTGACCCAGGTTCAAGTGCAACCCCCACTGGATAAAAGGAGTCTCCCTCCCTCTCTCTCTCTCTCTCTCTCTCTCTCTCTCATTGGCCCATAGTGGAGAAGTCCTAGTGATGACAGAAAAATTAAATTAAATCACAATAAATGAATCACAAAGAGCAACACTTCACTAAGCATATAACACAGCTCACAGGCTAGGAGGTAGGCAAGCTTCCTCTGGTTCTAGTTTGGCTGGTACTAATATCCTTTAGCAGGACAAGAGGACTTCCTACAACTCCAGGGAATGAAACACACACAAAGGCTGACTGGTTTTGTTTGTTTTGTTGGAGAGAGAGAGAGAGAGGAAGCGCTGTAGAACTGCTTCATCACTTGTGAAGTGTTCCCCTCTGCAGGTGGGAAGTGTGGGAAGTGCACTTGTGAAGTGTTCCCCTCTGTTTCCTCCAGGACCTTATGTGTACTTGAACCCAGGACCTTATGCATACTCAACCAAGCCCCAAGGTTTCCTATGTTTACCTTAACCCTAAGAAGTATTCTAAGGGCTGAGGCTGGCTCCCTCAGTGAGCTCAGTGAAGCAGGGGCACTGTCTTCACACATGGTCACTCAGGGCTGTGGGCTGGGCATAGCCGATTCAGCTAACAGTGAAGACAAAAATGACCTACAGCTACACGGAAGGCATGTTCCCTGGCCCCCATTCCTTCAGGAAAAGCAGCGTTATCTTGCACAGTCAAGAGAGGACAATGCAACCACTCTGCACCTCATTCTGACAAGGCAATGCGCCGGAACACTTCAACACAAAATCCCACCCATATTTTTTGACAAGAAGACACTATCTCTATAACAACTACCTGGGAGCCAGGTAATAACACACCTAATTAAGCACACACATTACCAGGTACAGGACCCCAGTTCAAGCCCTCAGCCCCTGCAAGAGGGAAGCTTCACAATTGGTGTAACATGACTATAGGTGTCTCTCTTTCTCTCCTCTTTATCTTTCCCTCCCCTTTCAAATTCTCTCTGTTCTATCAGTTAGGGGGAAAAAAAAAAAAGGAAAGAAATGGCTGCCAGGAACTCCAAGGCTTTGCAATACATGGTGACAGTTAAAAAAATAATAATTCTTTTTAAATCACTTGGGTGGCAGTGTCTTCATAAAATGGGAGCAAAGTAAACATAGAGTTCATGTAGTGTCTGTGTTCTGTACCTAGTACAGGTCCTCTTTCTGTGTGAGAAGAGAGGGCAGGGTATGTCCGTCTAAAAATATGAAATGACCATGTGCGAGCATTCAGCAGAAGGGAGTTACTCATGGAGGAGAGGCAGCCCCTCTCAGGAAGGAGAATGTTGCCTGCAGGGCACAGGAGGCCACATAGGGGTTCATGCAGACACAGAGAAGTTTCTCCACGCCTAGGGACACTGGAGGGTAAGGTAGCTTTGGACAAAGCCATCGGATCATTCTGTCATTAATGTCACAGATAGGAGGTGGCCCAACGGGATCCCTGCTCTCTGGGTCAGAAGACACAGTAAATGAGAATGTCTGAAGTAAGAGGGGATCTGGAGCCCCCACCTGCCCTTGTGCTATCCTGCCAACCAGGCAAGAATGACAGTCCCATCTGGGGGTTATGATGATTAAATGAAGTGACATGATGACAGATGCAGGGACACACCAGAGAATACGTGTCAGCTGCCTCTGCTCCCCACTCATGCCAACTCTCCAAGCAGCAGGATAGTGAGGTACACACCCCACCCAATTTCACAGCCCTTCTCAGGAATAGAGGGAAACCACTGCAGAGGAGAACCCCAGATCAACACACAGATCTGGGGGTCACCTTACTGCTTCAGTGAGGTCACACCTCCTCCCTCCCAGAGTCTGCAGAGCAAGAAGCTTCTCACAGGCCCTCTCTCCCTCCCCCACTGTTCACTGTCAAACACAGTTACATTTTCAGATCAGCACCCCCAGAGGGCAACTGAACCATGCTTTATCGTTATTTTCCTTCCTGCTTCGGTGCATTTAATTAATGCTTTTCTGTCTGTGCTTAAACCCTGGAGTAAAATGGAAGAAAAACTGCATTGGAAATGCTCAAGAAGCAACCTGCTATCTGCTTAGCCTTGCACCAACCATCTGAAAAAGAAGCAAGGCCTTTGGGAAGTGGGTAGCAGGAAAGTTAGGAAGGAGGAAGAAGGTGCTTTGAGCACAGAAGCCCAAGGCCAGAGCCAAACTCTGCGAACCCAAGGGCCCTGGTTGAAACCCCAGCTCCATGTGAGTAGATGGTTACTCTGTTTTCTCTCTCTATCTCTCTGGCTCTCTCTCATTATAAATAAGGTTTTTTTTTCCAAAGAAAAAGGAAAGGACAGTGTGTTGGGGACCCTATGATTCATAACCCCTGATTACTAACAGCTAGAACCACACATGGCAGAGGTTCCTTGCTATCTCTCTCTCTGTAGTTCTGTCTCCAGTCTCCAGGGATATTTGGTTAAATCAGTGTAAACACAGATATCAAGGTCAAAAGGTGCTTTAGGAAGCTGAACTTTGTCTATATCCTTGGGGGAAGGTCAGGATTTGCTGAGTAGACATGGAATATGATGTCATCACTAGAACTGGAGATTAAAATGTCTGATATAAAATGATTTACATAATGAAGGAGAGATTTTTATTTTCAAATATATATGCCCTTAACATGCTTATATATATCCTTAAGATATGTATGTAATCTTGCAGCAACAAATGCTAGAGAGGCTATGGGGACAGAGGAACCCTTCTGCACTGCTGGTGGTAATGTAAACTGGTCCACCTTCTGTGAAGAGCAGTCTGGAGAACTCTCACAAGGCTAGACATGGACCTTCCATATGACCCATAATTATATGCCCATTAATTGGGCATATACCCCAAGGACTCCATAACACCCAACCCAAAAGATACGTGCACAACTATGTTCATAGCAGCACAATTCATAATAGCTAAAACCTGGAAGCAACCCAGGTGCCCAACAACAGATGAGTGACTGAGAAAGCTGTGGTATATATACACAATGGAATAATTATGCAGCTATTAAGAACAATGAACCCACCTTCTCTGACCCATCTTGGATGGAGCTAGAAGGAATTATATTAAGTGAGCTAAGTCAGAAAGATAAAGATGAGTATGAGATGATCCCACTCATCAACAGAAGTTAAGAAAGAAGAACAGAAAGGGAAACTAAAAGCAGGATTTGACTGAATTTGGAGTAGGGTACCAAAGTAAAAACCCTGGGATGAGGGAGAGGGTGGATATTCAGCTTCCCAGGGTGGTGGGGGTGGTGGGGGTGGGGTGGATGGGTGGGTGGGATGGGGCACAGTCTTTTGGTGGTGGGAATGGTGTTTATGGATGCTCCTATTAATTTGTAGTCATATAAATCACTAATTAATATGAGAGGGGAAAAATTGAATGTCTCAAACTTTTTAAAGCACTGACTGAGTCTTTTTAATACATAGGCTGAGTCTTTGATATGCTGACTCTCTCAAAAGCCTAGACCAGGGAGAACAGAAGCAGCCAGTAGTACAGCTGTGTACAAATAATGTCAAAGGACATAAATTATGGTGATGTTGGGTATTACACAGCAAATCCTAACAAAGGGATTTTTCAAAGTTAACCCAATTACCAAATAATGTGATTATAACAACTATCTATTGTCTTTTTGAACCCTAAGACAGCAGGAACCTCACATTTCTACTATAGAGCCTTTATTTCCCCCAGTCCTGGAACCTTAGGGTGGGGTGCACTTTCCTGCATGCTTCTCTCAATTCATACCAAATAATATTGTATCCGCCAATCCCAACCTATTCAACACAAGGAGTACCACCTCAGCACGCTTCGCTTCAGACTGTCCAGAGACTGCAGCTGTGGAATGACAACCTTTCAGCTTCACTACTTGGGTGAGACCTTTCCTTTTATAGTATTCTCTAATTCCATTCCAAGCGGTTCACTTCCTAACAAAGTCCCAAAACCTAGATATAGACCAGGTCCCGTGAGACAGAGCATATGTTCACATGTATCCATAAACTAGGGCAAAATATATACCTCAAAGCAAAAGTACACAATCTGCAGTGAGTACCCCCCAACACTTCATCTGTACTACTCAAGCCTTTAGTTCCATGATTGCTCAACAATTTGTTTGGCTTTGTATGTTAACTCTTTTTCAGCCACCAGGTTCCAGATGCTAACATGATGCCGACCAGACTTCCCTGAACAAATGACCCCACCAATGTGTCCCGGCGCTCCACTTTCCCAGAGTCCCAACCTACTATGGAAAGAGAGAGGCAGATTGAGAGTATGGATCGACCAGTCAACACCCATGTTCAGCAGGGAAGCAATTACAGAAGTCAGACCTTCCATCTTCTGCATCCCACAATGACTTTGGGTCCATACTCCCAGAGGGATAAAGAATAGGAAAGCTATCAGGGGAGGGAATGGGATACGGAGATCTGGTGGTGGGAACTGTGTGGAGTTGTACCCCTCTTATCCTATGGCTTTGTTAATGGCTCCTTTTTAAAATAAATTTAATTAAAAAAAAAAAAAGCATTGCCCTCTTTTTTGGGGGTAGGAGGTGGGGTGGGGGCTGGTCAGGTATGACTTCACAGTGAGAGAATTTTCCCTCTAATTTCTAGCCTTTTTCACTCTCCCTTTCTGGCCAATCTCAAGGTTCTTCTGACTGTCACACTGTATCTGCTGGCCAGCACAACACTGACTTTGCATAGATAGCTTTCCAGAGGGAGGGAGAGGTATCTGCAGCCACCATAACTTTGGACCAAACAAGGAGACAAAATCAAATACTGAAGCACTGGGTTCACTGTGGGCCTGCTGGGAAGTGCCCGAGGATGCTGGTGGCTGTGATGGCAGTCAGTGCTTGCTTAATGAAGTACTGGCATCTGCAAGAGAAGCAGATCCACACAGGGTGGGATGCTCAAAAGCCTCCTCTGTTTTCTTGTTCTGGATGTGCTGGTAACCAAGCACCCCAAAAAATGAGTCACTCAAAACAATGTCCATATTTTTTAAAGTTTTTTTAATATTTATTTATTTATTCCCTTTTGTTACCCTTGATTTATTGTTGTAGTTATTCTTGTTGTTGTTATTGATGTCGTTGTTGTTGGATAGGAGAGAGAGAGAAATGGAGAGAGGGGAAGACACAGAGAGGAGGAAAGAAAGACAGACACCTACAGACCTGTTTCACCAATTGTAAAGCGACTCCCCTGCAGGTGGGAAGCCGGGGGCTCGAACCGGGATCCTTATGCCGGTCCCTGCTCTTTGCGCCACTTGCACCTAACCTGCTGCGCTACCACCCGACTGCCAACAATGTCCATATTTTGAATGTTTTAACTTTTCTGCCTTTCGTGGTCCTTTTTTTTTTAAAGACATGTTTTTATAACTGTTTATTTATTTAGGATAGGGAAAGAGATCATTAAGAGGGAAGGGTGAGATGCCTATAGCACTACTTGTGAAGCTTCCCCCCAGGGACTTGAACCAGTATCCTAGCACATAGTAAAATGTGCACACTACCAGGCATGTGACCACCTGGCCCCTGCCCTGCCCTTCATGGTTCTAGAGAGTCTTACTCTCCCAGCTGAGTCTGAAGATGATCTGAAGGCTTCTCAGTGGTACCTCTGGTGTACCATTGGTGACATGTATGCTCCATCCCCTGGCTCTCTTTTGCCATCTTTATACAGCAAAGCAGCCACTGATCAAAGCCAGATGACAAAGGAAGTATAAACACAGCCTCAACAGAACTGAACCTAGGGCAGGATCAGCAGAATCCACTTAGCCATGTGTCAGGTCTCCCCACTAACAAAGGGCTGGTGGCAATGAGCCCGAGTGGTCAACAAGCCAATGCCTGCTTCTCGGAGACTTATTTATTTATTTTTTTATTTTTACTTCTTTTAATATTTTTAAATTTTTTTACTATTTATTTTCCCTTTTTTGCCCTTGTTTTATTGTTGTTGTAGTTATTGTTGTTGTTGTTGATGTCATCATTGTTGGATAGGACAGAGAAAAAAATGGAGAGACAGAGAGGAGGAGAGAAAGATAGACACCTGCAGACCTGCTTCACCGCTTGTGAAGTGACTCCCTTGCAGGTGGGGAGCCAGGGCTCGAACCAGGATCCTCACGCCAGTCTTTGCACTTTGCGCCACGTGCACTTAACTCACTGTGCTACCACCTGACGCCCCGACTTTTTTTTTTATACCAAAGCACTGCTCAGCCCTGGCTTATGGTGGTGCTGGAGACTGAACTTGGAACGTTCAGTGCTTTAGACAAGAAAGTTTTTTTGCATAACAGTTATGCTATCTCCCCAGGCTGGAAAATCATCATTCTGTTCCTGGGAGAGAGGAAGAGGCAATGTTGAAGTCTACTAGTGAGCTGAATTAGCTGTTTTGATTTTATGACTAATCTACAAAGTTGGGAAAATTATAGGAAAAGTGAGAATTTGATTCCATCACTAAGAATCACCCAATTTGTATCTTTATTGTGTATAACTTATACCTTCACAGAAAAAACTCCATGAGTCTTTCCATGGAGGTATAGTAGGTCAAATTTCAAATGGGGGGGGGGGACAGGCAGTTGTGAAAACAGTTTAGTTCATATTACCATGCTCAATGGCCTGAGTTAAATCCCCCGACCCCGGCTTTCAGGGGGAAAGCTTCGTGAACAGTAAAGCAAACTGCAGGTGTCTCTCTTCTTCTTTATCTCCCCCTCCGATCTCAATTTCTCTCTGTTCTATCAAATAAAAAAATAGAAAGAAATAAAAAACTAATTCCAAATTTTAATCATGTAAGACTGCACCTGGTCCTCTTTTGCTGGTCTTCCAAGTAGAAAGGGATGGAAAATTATCCCACACTGGACTAACAGATATTCAGAACATTAACAATGCAAACTTGTGCTTGAACTCCTACTGGGAAGATCCATTTAGCTGTGCAGAATAAGTCTGAATTATTTTAAAAGGAAACCCAGAAATCAATGCTGCCATCACTGGAGACTGTCTGTATGTGAAACTGCTCATTGAAACCCAACGGGAGAGAAAGGCCAACTCAGCTGCCACACCAAAGTTGCTCCCACCAGTGATTTGTCTGCAGCTATCTCTCATGTTCCAAGTCTAAAAGAACACAGAGTACAGGGCCAGGTTTATCAGACTCAGATGATAATGAGGCACTGCAGGAACTGATTCTCAGGGAATCCTCCCACCCCACACCTTGGGGAGAATTGCAGGCAGAGTGGTTTGTTGCCTGGTTGCTCTGACTGTAGAAGCAGCCCATTTTCACAGGTTCTGAGTGTCTCCTTTGGAAATCTCAAACCATCAGTTCCTGAGACCAGCCCTCAGTCTGCAAAGCAGGAGTAAGGGTGGGCAGTCTCTAGCAACTCTGTTCTTTTTTAAATGTTTTATTATGAGAGAGAGAGATCAGAGCCCTGCTCACCTCTGGTCTTGTTTGTAGAACCATTGTGCTATGTCCCCATTCCATCATCATCATCAACATCATCATCATAATCATTATCATTAATTTACCCAGAGCCCTGTTCAGCTCAGGCTACTGGTGGTGCAGGGGATTGAACCTGGGACCCTAGATCCTCAGGCTAGAGAATCTCTGCATAACCATTGTACTGTCTCCCCAGCTCAAGATTCTGTTTTTTTTTTAATGTTATTTTATTTCATATTATTTCATTTATTTTTGATAGAGACAACAAGACATTGAGAGAGAAGTTGGAGATAGAAAGGGAGAGAGAGAAGAGGCAGAGACAGAGGCCAGAGCCCTGCTCATCTCTGTCTGACTGATGGTAGAGATGGGGATTAGCCTGGGGCCTCAGAGCTTAAGCCAGGAAAGTCTTTCACAAAACTACTGCACTGTCTCTCCAGCCCATCTCAGACAACTCTGCTCCCTTGGAGAAGAAGCTCTTCCCTGGGAGTCAGGTGGCAGCACAGCGGGTTAAGCGCAGGTGGTGCAAAGCGCCAAGACCGGCATAAGGATCCCGGTTCAAGCCCCCGGCTCCTCACCTGCAGGGGAGTCGCTTCACAGGTGGTGAAGCAGGTCTGCAGGTGTCTATCTTTCTCTCTCCCTCTCTGGCTTCCCCCTTTTCTCTCCATTTCTCTCTGTCCCATCAATAACAACAATAAAAAACAACAAGGGCAACAAAAGGGAAAATAAATAAATAAATAAATAAATAAATAAATAAATAAATAAATAAATAAATAGAAGCCCTTCCCCACCGAAGACAGGGCAAGAATGACAGAGAGGCAACACCGGATTCCTGCCCACAGCCCAGCACTCAGTATCCAAAGATGCCAAGTACCATGAGATGCTAAGTATACAGAGACACTGAGTACTCAGAGATGCTGAGTAAGTACCCAGACCTGGGCAGGGAGCCTCAATTCACACACACACTATAGGAGCACAGAGGAGGGCGTGCCATACCGGTGTGGAAACTGGGTTGAGAAAACCTCAGGGAAAAAACAGGCAGCTAATTAGTTTTCAAATGAATATGCACAAGCTGAGGTAAATGTTTCAAAGGCACCCCCTTTTAATTTATTTTTTTTCTCTTTGTGCTATAATTTAGGTCTTTTGCTGAGCACTGAAAAGTTAATCACCAGAAAGTTCTGGTGGTAGAAATAACCAAAATAAAGAAAAGGGCTTTATTTATTGCTTAATATTGTCACATCCCTTTTGGTGCACAGCTGGGTGCTATAAACAGTCCCACTATCCAGATGAGGAAAATGAGGTGCAAACACTTTTAGTAACCTACCTAAGAGCACTTAGCAAGCAAGACACAGGGCTCGCCAGCAACTAAGATCATACTCCTAATAAACTTCACAGAGAGAGAAGTAATGAGCTTTCTGAGCAGACACGGTTTAGTATGTGACCCCAACTCACCACTTCTTAGCTGGATGCTCGACTTTAGTTATTGGCCTGAGTCTCACTTCCTCCCCAGCAAAACGGACATGACACCATTTATGTCTCCTAGTTGCTGTGAACTCCCAGGATGTAGTAAGTTTTTGACCAGTGGTGTTTGAGTAATGGTTTTCGATCAAATGTATGTCTTATGCAGGTTGTCAGGGTGGGGGTAGGGGGGAGAACATAGTCAAGGGAACAAAAATTAACTACAGGAATAAAAAGTGAACCACAGACATAAGGAGGAAGACCACGGCTGGAGCTCAGTGTGTAAGCTCCTGGCTTGCATGTGTAAGGTCAATCCTAGCACCACATAAACAAAAGTAACAGAAAAGTATTGTGAGAGTGTTTCTGGGAGGTAGTGTGGTGTGTAAAGTGCTGGACACTTGAGTGTGAGGGCTCTAGTTCAATTCCTGGCACCCCAGGTGAAAGTGAAGCTCTTGATCTCTCTGTGTGTGTGTCTCTCTCTGTGTCTGTCTGTCTGTCTGTCTCTCTCTCCTTCTCCTCCTCCTTTCATTCTCATTAATAATTTTTTTAATTAGTTTTCAAAGGTCCTAGTGGCATTGCCACACATTCCCATGTGCAAGGAACAGGCTTTGAACCCTCCATGCAGAGGGGGAAGCTTCAGGAACAGTGAGGCAGGATCACAGGTGTCTCTCTCTTTCTTGCTCCCTTTCTGTCTCGCACTTCCTTCTCGATTTCTCTCTGTCACTATGCATAATTAATTAATTAATTAATTAGCCAACTAACTAAAAATGAAGGCTGGTCCAATAGCTCACCTGGGCAGTGCAACTGTGTTGTCAAGTGTGTGACCAGGGTTCAAGTCTAGACATATGGAGAGACAGACAGTCTAGGGGTATGAACCGACCTGCCAACACCCATTCCAGTGGAGAAGGAATTACAGAAGCCAAACGCTCATCTTCTTTGCCCCATAAAAATTTTGGTCTAGAGTCGGGTGGTAGCGCAGTGGGTTAAGCACAAGTGGCAAAAATTTTGGTCCATACTCCCAGAGGGGGTAAGTCAGGGGGGAGATGACCAGAAGGCTGTGAATCACAATTCCACCAGGACCCAAGTGCTTGTCACCAGGAATCTTTGTTTTTGTCCCATCTCTGAAAGGGAAGAGGTTCTGGAGAATACCTGAGGAAGTCAGGCCCTGTTTCTCTTATTTGAGAAGGAAGAGAAAAAAGGAAGAATGGGGGCCAGGCAGTGGTGCACCCAGCCAAGCATACACATTAGCATGTACAAGGACCCAGGTTTGAGCCTCTGCTCCCCACCTGCAGAGGGGAAGCTTGAGGAGCAGTGAAGCAAGTCTGCAGTTATACCTTTATCTTCCTCTCCCCTCTCAATTTATCTCTGTCTCTACTGAATAAAAAAGAGAGAGAGGAATAAATGGCTGCTGGGAGTGGTGGGTTCATAATGCAGGCACAGAGACTCAGAAATAACTCTTATGGCAAAACAAAAAACAAACAGACAAACAAAAAAACAATAAGGATGGAAAGACACTTGGAAGTAGTAATAGGTGTGGGTGTGCCTTAGAAAAGATGGAAGTGGAGGTAGGGTCTTCATATAGAAGTGAATAAAAATGGGAAAATACATATACATAAATATAATTATAGTTAACCATATCTATGGCAGTTACCACGGGATGAGGAATGGTGTGTGGAACTATCTGCTTTTAAGATAATGTGTACTCTACTGGATGAATCACCATGCAGCCCCCCCCACCCCAGAAATCATTTTTATTGATACAGAACAAAGTGCTCTGAGCAACTCAAAAAGTTTCCCAAATTCTGAGATCCTCCTTTGCATGTATGAGACAACGAAGAAGTCTGTCTCGGCCTTTCCCATGAAAATACTGATGATTCTGTCATTTTAAGCCAGCTTGACCTTTCCAGCCATTCTGACAAGGCTCTATGGCTAAAGCTGCAGTCATTAGCCAACGTGCCCATCCATCACTGGCTGGCATTCGACCAAAAGTGAGAAGATGCTCACAGCAGAGGAAATGACAGCAATCACCTGAGTCATTGTGAACCCACACTCTTCACATTAAGCAAGATGGTCTGAGTCCACAGAAACTGGCATGCTGTGTTTATGTGCACTCTCATTCCATCTATGCCTCATCAGAAGATAGCAATAGAGTTAGTAGCAGGCTATCAGAAAAGTTAGGATGTGTTTTTCTGTTTTCCAATGCAAAAATGTGTCATGACTATGCCCACACCCAATACTTGCTTTTAATACGCACAATGCAAGCAACTGCCAAGTCCAGAACAATGGCTACACTAGCAAACAATCCTTCTCAAATAACTGAGAGTCATGTCATAAATAGTAACACTAGTTCACACCTACACAAATACCAACTTTCAGTACCCCTGCCGCTAAATATAAAGGCGGGCAAGCACACCGATTATCTACAAATGCTATTTTAAGAAATGATCTCCATTTCTCATGCTATATTTACTATCCATGCCTGCAGAGTATTTACTTTTCATCCCAGGCAGAAGACATCCCTTTTTTTTTTTTTTTTCTACCAGAGCACTTCTCAGCTCTGGCTTATGGGACTGTAGGGGGCTTGAACCTGGGACTATGAAGTCTCAGACATGCAAGTCCTTTGCATAGCCATCATGCTATCTCCAGGGCCCAAGGCACCCATTTTAATTTTTCCCATAATTCAAAAGAGAAATTCTTGTTAACAGTATGGGTTTTGCTTATTCATGGAAGGAAGCAAGGGCAGCATCATGGATGGCTAAAGCACCGTCACAAGTTTGTAGTCTGTGCCATGCTATGACACTCAGGAAGTCAGTGAGAAGAAATGTGGTGATATCCTTGTCTCCTTGGTAAATTCCAGGTAGGTTTTTGTCAGAAATTAGTAGAAAGAGACTCTTCAGATGGATCCAGTGTAAGGTACAAAAAGGGAGGCCCCTCAACAATTTGTTTGGCTTTGTATGTTAACTCTCTTTTCAGTCACCAGGTTCCAGATGTCATCATGATGCCGGCCAGGCTTCCCTGGACTGAAGACCCCACCAATGTGTCCTGGAGCTCAGCTTCCCCAGAGACCCACCCTACTAGGGAAAGAGAGAGGCAGACTGGGAGTATGGACCGACCAGTCAACGCCCATGTTCAGCGGGGAAGCAATTACAGAAGCCAGACCTTCTACATTCTGCAACCCACAATGACCCTGGGTCCATGCTCCCAGAGGGATAGAGAATGGGAAGGCTATCAGGGGAGGGGGTGGGATATGGAGATTGGGTGGTGGGAATTGTGTGGAGTTGTACCCCTCCTACCCTATGGTTTTGTTAATTAATCCTTTCTTCAATAAAAGGAAAAAAAAAAAGAAAAGAAAAGAAAAGAAAAAGGGAGGCCCACCTTGCTTTCCTGTAGCTCAGCTCTGACTCATGATGACACAGGACCCTTCACCTGCATGCATTCTGCTGTTCCCTTGCCAGGGTGCTTAGCACCCAGTTCAGTGCCCTGAACAAGGCCAATGGAATGAATGAAGGAATGCATGAGCCCATCAATCACCAGGTCTTTTTACTTGGTTCCCACCTGTCTCCTGAGCTCCATCTCCATGTCCACTGCCTGAGCTGGCATGCCTGTGAGAAGTTGTAAAGCTTCATGAAAGGTATCTTCCCAAACCAAAGCCTCCAGAGCTTATCAACTCCACCAGGCAAGTTAGTTGTACTTGTTTGTATATTTGTTTCTTGCCATAAGGGTTATCACTAGAACTCAGTGCCTGAATGGTTCCACCACTCCTGTCAGCCATTTTTGGGGGTGTAGAAGATGAGAGACAGAAAAAGAGGGAGAAATAGAAGGGGGATATCTGCAGCCCTGTTCTACCGCTCGTGAAGCTTCCTCACTACAGGTGGGGACCTGGGTCTTGAACCTGGGTCCTCATGTGATAATATGTGTGTTCTACATGTCTGCACTTATTCTAACTATTCACCCTGAGGACATGATAGTTCCCACAGGACACATTCGTAGGGCTGTCTTCCCAGGGAAGTCTGGTTGGCATCATGCTAGCATCTGGAACCTGGTAGCTGAAAAGAGAGTTAACATATAAAGCCAAACAAGCTGTTGACTATAAATCCCTCTCTCCATTGTAACTGGTCATCTCTATCAGTAACAACAAAATAGACACTTTTACGGGCCCCCACAGGACCTTACCTTCAACTTAGATCAACAACAGAACCCCGCCCCACTAGGGAAAGAGAGAGACAGGCTGGGAGTATGGATCGACCTGTCAACGCCCATGTTCAGTGAGGAAGCAATTACAGAAACCAGACCTTCCACCTTCTGCATCCCATAATAATCCTGGGTCCATACTCCCAGAGGGATAAAGAACAGGAAAGCTATCAAGGGAGGGGATGGGACAGGGAGTCCTGGTGGTGGGAATTGTGTGGAGTTATACCCCTCTTATCCTATGACTTTGTTAGTGTTTTCTTTTTATAAATAAAATAATAATTTTTAAAAAGAAACAAATGACTCAGAAGCAAAAATAAAAAAAGTTCCCACAGAAAATCTGTTTCCTCAAGCCTCTGGTTCTTCTGTCTCCATTTTGCCCTCTCCCACTTGTATGACAAGCTACCAGCTTAATTCTCTTAAACACTGTTTTGATTATGGCACTCATTATTTTTTATCAGTCATGTTTACTGGCTTCACACTGGCTTTCAGAAGGTAGAGAGAGCTGAGCAGAGAAAGAGAGGGCAAGAGAATGCCAGCAATACGATCTGCAATATTGTTTTCAGTAGTGTTATTACATTCAATATCAAGTGACTTTTGACTGTAAACCCAAATTTGAAGTTCCAGGGAGAAGCAGAGACACCAAACAACAAAAATTCTCTGGCTTCTAGCATCAGTCAAGAAAACACATCAGTGGCCAGGAAGAGAGGTGGCCTGGAAGGAAACCATAGGACTTGCACACCTGAGGTCCTGGGTCCAATTCCCAGCACCACCTGGGGATGAAAAAGTACTCTGTTGTCTTCCCCCCACCTACACACACACACACACACACACACACACACACACACACACACACACACACACACACAAATTTAAGCATTATACAAGAAAGAATGGTCCCCTTACAACTGGAGCAAAGATCCAAAAGGAAATGGTGAAATGAGAACAGACAAGAGGAGAAGAACAAGGAAGCATACATAAAGTGTGAATGGAGACCGAGAGAATGGAGTGACCTTGACCAAAGAGACATCTGCCTGAAGACAGGGCACCAGATGCAGCTTCAAATGATGGACACCAACGAGGAGATGGGGCCTGTGATGGAGACGGACGTTAGGGGATGGGACCAAGGGCCAAGTGAAGCACATGGCCTACAGCAACAAACTCAGTGGCAGGGAACAGAATCCACTAACAGAGCAAAAGTCAATACTCAGATGTAAACTAACATAGGCTCTTAGCAGCGAAACCTCTGAGCAAAGAGGCTGAACTCAGAGCCCTCCGAGCCCCAGGAAGCCATTCCCCTTTATCCTGACTGAGAGATAAAGGCTCTTCCTGACAGAGAGATAAAGGCACAGACTCAGCCCTACTCAAACTTCCTCCAGTTAGGGGACAGGGCTCAAGCCTGGGCTATGTCCACCGCAAAGCAGGTGAGCTACCCAGGTGAGCTAGCTCAGTGGCCCCATTTCATATGCTTAACCCATTTTATATTGTCAAGCTATTTTATATTTTTAAATACCTGGTGTATTGCACCAAATCAAATAGCTCTGAGGAAGAGAGGAGAAAGGTGAGGCTAGAGGAAGCCTGGGGGTCCTGGTGCAGGATGTGGGGAATGGACCTAAATTGAGAGAGAGTGTTCTGCAGTCACCTGTCATAGGACATGGGAAACTGTGCCCAAGTGTCCGCAACATTAATCCCCAGTAAAATGATTCTATATAAATGGTAGAGGGGGCCAGGTGGTGGCGCACCTGGTTAAGTGCACATAGTACTAAGAGCAAGGGCCCACTCTTCAGGAGGGATGCTTCCCAAGTGGTGAAGCAGGTCTGCAGGTGTCTCTTTTTCTATGTCTCCCCTCCTCTCTCAATTTTTCTCTGTCCATCCAATAAAATGGAAAAAAATGGCCACCAGGAGCAGTGGATTGATAGTGCCGTCACTGAGCCCCAGTGATAATGCTGGAGACAATAAAATAAAATAAAATAAAATAAAATAAAATGTGGACATTAAAAAAAACTAACCAGGCAGAAAAAAATATGCTTTCTGCAAAATAATATCCTACCAGATCCAAACCTCTCTTTCACAGTATTAGACAGCACAAGTTATGAACCACAACAAAGGCCAGAAAGTAAAGGAATAATTTTACTGCAATAAAATGATTATATCCACAAATACAATATCCACGGGGGAAAAAAAAAAAGGCAAACAAAAACTCTTATGAACCTATAAAATGATGTACAGATAAAATTTCTAAAACACAAATAAGAGAGAAATCACATTGGGTAGAGTGTCTGCCTTGCCCTGCACAAGGACTGGGTTCAAGCCCAAGCACCACACTGCAGTGGCCAGGCACAGCACCACAGGAAGCTCATCTCTCCCTCTCTCCCTCTCTGTTTCTCTTTCTGCCTCTCTCGCTATCTGAATAAATAAAGCAATTGAGGAGCAGTGGAAATACACATGCCCAAAGCCCTGGCTCTGAGAAAGAGAGAACTCATCAAAATAGAGAACTCGTCAATGAACAGAGCTGACAATCACCAATTTAGAAAAATAGCTAAATTTAAAAAAAGAAAGAAATATAGCCAAATGAAAGCAAACCACAAAGAGTCTTTGAAAGAAATGCATTATTTTTAATATGTTCAATATTTACTTTAAATTTTAATCTCATAAAAAAGAAAGAAAGATTGGAATATAAAACATTAGAATCAAATGACAACACATATATTCAATCTGTAATGCCAGATTGAATTCACCAGTACAGGAGAAGCATGGAATGATAAAGAAAAGAAAGTCTTCACTCAATTCTATTATGCAGTAAGGACAGTAAATGCTCTGTTTTGTTATCAATTTACATAATGAGAGCACTACAGATTTGAGTATTTATTTAAATTGGATTTTTGGAAGTAGTCAACATAGGAAAAACAAAGGAGAATCGAAGGGTGATGGAATATTTTTTGAATAAGAGGAAATCAAACATAAGATTTATGAAGTGAAACCAAATGGTTCAAATGCTTCCTTTCAAAGAAAACTCGCAGAGTAGGTTCAAAACAGGGGTCTTATTATAGTGCTTCTTTCAAGAGATAAAGCAAAGAAATCAAAACAAGGCCTATAAATAAAAGGAAAACCAAATATATCAAGCAAATGCAACAACAGGCTTAATTTTTTTCTTTCAGAAAATCCATTACCTGGAACAAAGTTAATAAAAGTTACAATCAACCCTGGAGTTATAACTGATAAAATATGTATAGAAAATAACAGAGTAAAGGTATCTATAACACACACACGTGCTGATGTTAGGGAATAAGCTACACTCAGAATTTCAGAAGCTATTCTCGTCCGAAAATCCATTGAGAATCATTTTATGACATTCTAAAATAATGTCTGCTTCATATTGGCATTGGAGTCTTATATTAATAAAAATGGGAAGAGGGGCAAAATGCCAGCTTATTCATTAAAACAAGAGCATGCATATTACCATACTCTAGGACCCGGGTTCAAGTCCCTGACCCCCAAACTGCAGGGGGGAAACATCAGGAGTAGTGGAGCAGGGCTGCAGGTATCTCTATTTCTGTCTCCCTCTTTCCAGCCCTCTCCCTTTCTATCTATATCACCCTCTCCCCCCTCAAAAGAAAGAAGAAGGAAAGAAAGAAAGAAAGGAAGGAAGGAAGGAAGGAAGGAAGGAAGGAAGGAAGGAAGGAAGGAAGGAAGAAAGGAAAGAAGAAAGGAGGGAAAGTGGTTGTTAAGAATGGTGGAGTCATGCAGATACTAAATAGCAATAATACTGATGGTAAAAATAAATAAATATCTTTACATTATGTTTTTCTACTCAAGAATCTGTTATCTCTTTATTCACTCAAATCTTTTTGTCTCCTGGGAATATCTAAAGCTGTTTGCACACACATTTTGCAGGATTTTTGTTAACTTTATCCTTCCATGTGTTATTACACAAAGGCATCATTTTTCAAAGGTATTTTAATAGGCTACTTTGGGTTGCTGGTAATAAAATGCTATTGATTTAGGTGACACCCCACCATAATGCTGAGTGTTCATTGTTCTAATCACCTTTCTACTTGATTCTAAAAGTTGTCAAGGCATAATCTATAAAGAATGACAACAGGATCCTCTCAGACTCTCCTCCTCCTCTTTCTTCCTATGCCTCTCCTCTTCGCTGTGGCTAGTAGTCCCAGGACATGAAAGCAACTATCCGTCCTTATCGCAAGCCCTGGGGTGGACACTCATCCTGAAGGGAATACCACAAAGAAAAAAACACATCATTTGTGGCTTAAACCGTGAAAAAAATAATACAACTAGGTCACTGGATCATAGAAAGCCTGGGCCAAGCCAGCTTCAGGGCTGCCAGACTGGACATCTGGGAGGTGGAATGATATGCCTGAGTCCCATTCCTAAGGCCTCTCGGGATGACCATGGAAGCAGGACAGCCCCCCAGTCCAGGATGAGAGAGGAAGGAAAGTGCAATGGAAGACACAGTGGAGGAGGAGACAGCACCTCCATCCCTGTCTCCAGGAGAGCAGGCTCCATGTGGAGGGTCTGTCTGACCCAGGGCCACATGGGGTGCTGAGCTCTGACACTACATCCAAGTGTTTTCTGAGGTGGCCACTGTCTGAGAGGCTGGCCAGAGGTGGCAACAGGTCACTCCAGAGAGACTCTCTGTCCAACCTCATGGTCACCCACATCCCACCAGTCCCAGCCCTGTCCTCAGGCCTGTCACACACCTCACTCTATAAGATCTAACATGAGCACAACACAGGGCCTGGGACTGGAGCAGATGACAAGAAGGCTCAGGCCAGGGTCTTTGATCAAGTAACTCAGGAGCCACCTGTTCCCCAACGCCTGTCACAACTAGGTCAGAGGAAAGGCCAAAGAGTATGCTTTGACCTCATAGATAGCAAAGATGCAATAGGTCTTTTGCAGGAAAGGGAGTTTTCCAGCCTGGAGACTTCTCAGATTACTAGAAATGGACCCACACCATGATCTGGCAATTTCCCTTCTGGGGAGTCACCCAAAAGAAACAAGAAGAGATCTGTGTATGCCTATGTTCATAGCAGCACAACTTGTAATCATCAAACCTGGAAGCAACTCAGATGTCCAACTACAGATGAGTGTCTGAAAAAAAACAAAAAATTACATGTGTGTATGTGTACACTACTCCACTGTTAAAAAATGAAGTGGGGAGTCGGGCAGTAGTGCAGCAGGTTAATCGCACGTGGCGCAAAGCTCAAAGACCAGCATAAGGATCCTGGTTTGAGCCCCTGGCTCCCCACCTGCAGGGGAGTCACTTCACAGGCAGTGAAGCAGGTCTGCAGGTGTCAATCTTTCTCTCCCCCTTCTCTGTCTTCCCCTCCTCTCTCCATTTCTCTCTGTCCTACCTAACAACGACAACAACAATAACTAAAACAACAAGAATGAAAAACAACAAGGGCAACAAAAGGGAAAATAAATATTAAAAATTATTTTTTAAAAAAAAGGAAAAAAATGAAGTGGACTTCTTTCCATCATTTTGGATGGCACTTGAAGATTTCATGTTACATGAGATAAGCCAAAATGAGGACAAATATACCGAATGGTCTCATGTACAAGTGAGACTTAAAAATAGGGGCATGGTAGAAGCATCCAATAGCACAGCTACATACAAGATACTGGGTACTGTACAGCAAACGATAACAAAAGGTTTCAAAGTTAACCCAATTACCAAATAATGTGATGATAACATTAACTATCGATTGTCTTTTTGAACCCTAAGACAGCAGGATCCTCACATCTCCACTATAGAGCCCCTACTTCCCCCAGTCCTGGAACCCTTGGATAGGGCCCACTTTCCCGTATTCCCACTCTCCCAATCCATATCAAATAATATTGCATCCGCTGACCACAACCTAACCAATGCAACGACTGCCACCTCAATATGCTTAACCTCAGACTGTGTCCAGAGACTTCACGTTTGGAATGACAACCCTTCAGCTTCATTACTCGGGTGAGACCTTTCCTTTTATAGTACACTCTAGTTTCATCTCAGGTGCTTCACTTTCTAACAAAGTCCCAAAACCTAGATATACACCAGTTTCTGTGAGAGAGAGCTTATGTTCACACGTATCCATAAACTACTGCAAAATATATACCTGAAAGCAGAAGTACACTAGAGTTTGCAGTGAGTACCTCCCTAACACTTCCTCTCCACTATTCCAAGCTTTGGGTCCATGATTGCTCAACAATTTGTTTGGCTTTGTATGTTAACTCTCTTTTCAGCCACCAGGTTCCAGATGCCATCAGGATGCTAGCCAGGCTTCCCTGGATTGAAGACCCCACCAATGTGTCCTGGAGCTCAGCTTCCCCAGAGACACACCCTACTAGGGAAAGAGAGAGACAGACTGGGAGCATGGACCGACCAGTCAATGCCCATGTTCAGCGGGGAAGCAATTACAGAAGCCAGACCTTCTACCTTCTGCATCCCACAATGACCCTGGGTCCATGCTCCCAGAGGGATAGAAAATAGGAAAGCTACCAGGGGAGGGGGTGGGATATGGAGATTGGGTGGTGGGAATTGTGTGGAGTTGTACCCCTCCTACACTATGGTTTTGTTAACTAATCCTTTCTTAAATAAAAAAAATTTTTAAAAAAATAGGGACATGGAAGGAGAACACAGAATGAAAACAGGCTGGCGCACCTGGTTAAACACACATACTACCTACCACAAAGTGAAGCAGGGACTGGGCATAGAGTATGGCATCCAAGCAAAAGGAGGAAGAGTTGGAAGAGAACTTGGTACAACATGGAACTGTACCCGTGTGTCAGCGACTGCCCTATAAACCATCAGCCCCCTCTTCTTCTTCTAGCGTTTGCCCTTCTTTCATAGCCAGTCAACAGCGTCAGGTTGAGCCTGATGTAAAGTTTCGAGACCTCCTCTGAATCTGGAGAGGTGGCAGTCATTGACTATGTGGGTCATAGTCTGTCTGTAGCCGCAGGGGCAGTTCGGGTCGTCTCTGGCTCCTCAGCCCCCTCAATAAGATAAAATAAAACAAAGGAGTTCTCAGTACTGTCCCATATCCTTCCTTTTCCTGTTTTTTTTTTTTTTTTTTGTCCTGTTATCTCTGTGTACTAGGTGTATCCACAGCCGAGAAGAGTCCCCTAACTTGCCCCCAGCTGCCCAGCTTTTAGGTAGTGGAACCAAGACTGCAATCTGGAGGCTCTCTGCCACCAAGAGGCTCTGGGGACAAAGATGTCAGGCCACCAGCCCACACAGAAGCCTATGCTCTGTCTGCTCATCTGTCACCTGGATCCTTCTCCCTGGAGCTGTCAGGATGGTCCTGGCTGGGGCCACTGCCAGGTGGCACCTCAGGACTCCTAGCCAGATGCCAGAAACCCCGGCTGTCTATGGTCTGCCAGACTCAGAAGGGCTCAGGACATCCCCGCATGAGCACATGTGTTCCCATACTCAAGGACCTGGATTCAAGCCCCCTGTCTCCACCTACGGGGGGGAAGCTTCACAAGTAGTGAATCAGGGCTGCAGGTGTCTCCTTTCTCTCTTCCTCTCTCCCTCTGCCCTCTCAATTCCTCTCTGTCTCTATCCAATAAAATAAACATAAATGAAATTAAAACAAAATAGCATACAAACATAATAAAATAAAACAATCTACTTCAAGGACCTGGGTTTGAGCCTCTGGTGCCCACCTTTATGGAGAAGCTTCATAAGTAGTGGAACAGGACTAAAGGTCGGTCTCTCTCTCCCTCTCTCTCTCTCTCTCTGCCCCTTCATCTCTAGCTCCCCTTCCCACTCTATTTCTCTCTGTTCAATAAGAAAATTGGACAGGCTTTAGCCAATAAATAAATAGATACGTTTCTCTAAGAGATATGTATGTTTCTCTCTATGTGAGCCCATTCCTTCTCCACCATCACTGACCCCTCCAGCCAGTCGCTCAGAGTGGGAACTGCACCAGCTCCCTGTCAGCAAGAGGGAGAGCCCATCTGATACCCCATATGCCAGGGTGCCACCCGCAAGGACAGCACCCACCACAGCATATCAGCCACTGCGACCCAGGCATCAGGGCCATGTTTGCAAAAGAAGCCAGTCCCAGGGCTGAGCATCCTCCTCTACCTCCAGCAGAGGACAGAGACAGGACAGCAGATGAAACGCGCCCTCCTCCACTCATTCCAGGAATGCCTGCTCTAAAAGGCCCCTAGGAGCCAGCCAGCACCACTCAGGCTGATCAATCAATACCAGAAGCTAAAAATGGCACCCAGGGAAAGCCAGTGTCAGCCTGGCTGGAGTACAGGGGCTCCGGCACTTCCTGAGATTTTTGCCAACTCCCCCCACCCCCCGCCCCCAATGGGAGGTGGGCCCAGAACCTGCTGACCACCCCAACCCAAGGGTGAGGATGAGAGAGGGAGAGCTGTCCCCTATGCATCTCCCCAAAGCAAAAATGGGAGGTTCCAGAAGACTTCACCCAGCAACTATCAGAGAGCCTGCGGCTGGCCAGAACGACAGGTTCTGAAGAGATGCAGGGACCCACAGCCACAGGGTCTCACACCTGGTGGTGTCCCCAGTGGGACAGAGAGGTTCAGGCCTGGCACATGGGGCACACTGTCCAGGTGAGCTATGTGGACAGCACAACACTCAGTCTTTCAGGTCTGGTTCAACTACTATGCAGTAGCTGGTGTTAGTGCTTTGCCCCATTTTCCTCCCTGAATAGTCTTCCTCCACAGTCTGCTTGCCTACTGATCAGGGAACAAGTGAACTATTTCCCACTTTGAGTCTCCATGAGTAACAGAGCTCTGGGCACACATGCACTGGTTTTGAGTGGACGCATATCTTCACTCCTCTTGGGTCTACGCTCACAATTGGAGTCTCTGGATCATATTACAAATGTGTGTTTACTCTCTGAAATAAACAATCAACAAGCAGATAAATGGCTGTTTCTGAAAATGCCCAGATTATCTTATAACCCCACCTGCATGTAAGAAAACCCTGGTTTATCCTCATTCTCTGATAGATTCTCTGTTAAACAGTTACTTAAATCTGCCTTTTAAGGTGCCAGGTGGTGGTGGATACTCTAAAGCCCAAGGACCCAGGTTTGAGGCCCCAGCCTCCACCTGCAGTTGTCTCTCTTCCTCTCTCCGTCTCTATCTTCCCTTCCCCCTCTCAGCTTCTCTCTGTCCAATCGAATAAAAAAAAGCAATATTTTTAAGAACTACATTTTCATTTATTTCTTGGGTCTGTTTTTAAGTCAGTAGCAGATAGGAGCTGCAATCCATGCTTCCCCCCGACCCCCACCTTTCTTTGATTTTTTAATCAATGACTCAACAGTTCTTTATAAGATGGCAAGATTTCAGGAGTCAGGTGGTAGTGCTGTGAGTTAAGCACACGTGGCGCGAAGCACAAGGACCAGCGTAAGGATCCCAGTTCAAGCCCCTGGCTCCCCACCTGCAGGGGAGTCACTTCACAGGCATGTGAAGCAGGTCTGTAAGTGTCTATCTTTCTCTCTCCCTCTCTGTCTTCCCCTCCTCTCTCCATTTCTCTCTGTCCTATCGAACAACAACAATACCAATAACAACAACAATAATAACTACAAGAACAACAAAAAAACAAGGGCAACAAAAGGGGAAACTAAATAAATAAATACAAAAAAAGTGGTAAGATTTCAGAAGTATAATTTCACACTCACACATGGTGTAAAAGTCACCACAGACTTCACCAAAGTCCTGTGCCTCCCCTCACCCCCCCACCCAACCACTGTTGTTCTCACAAAGTCCAAGGGACAGTTTGGTTGCTCTTTTTTTTACAAGCTCATTTGCTTCAGGTGTCTCTATTCCACATTTACACAAAGTCATCAGGTAGCTGTCCTTATTTCACTCAGCATAAGCAGCTCCAGTATGAAAGTCACAGCTACTATGGCATAAAGCATCTATGGTTTCACCACAAGTCCTGTGGACTGTGGGATTCACACAGCCTCAGAATTATCCACATTCCAGACTTTACTAAAATTAGGGAGTGGGTGGGAGCAGATCAGAGATGTTGACTGCAAACACACTCAGAGTCTCTCAATGCCAAACAGCAAGGCCAGATCACCATGAGGGTTTCACCTCCACAGACAATTCACCAAGCCATCCGCCCAAGGGGAATCATCAAAGAGTTAGGCAAGACACATGGAAGTGTCCTCAGACACTAGACTGAGTCTCCATGGAGACAAAACTCCAAAAATGAATCCTGCAAATTGGCAACACTCAACACAAAAGGCAGCAGGGAAGTATGTCTTCAAAGCAGGTGCAGCCTTCACCTTAGCCACAAAGTTGAAACCCTGCTTCCAGGAAAGAAAAGAGAGGAGAGGAGAGGAGAGGAGAGGAGAGGAGAGGAGAGGAGAGGAGAGGAGAGGAGAGGAGAGGAGAGGAGAGGAGAGGAGAGGAGAGGAGAGGAGAGGAGGAAAAATAAAAGGTAATGGGGAAAGGGAAAGAAAATAAAAGAGGAAGAGAAAGAAAGGAAAATAAAAGGATAAAGGGAAAGAAAAAGAAAGGGATAAGGGAAAATGGAAAGAATAAAGAATGAAAGAAACAGAGGGAAAAAGAAAAGGAGAAAGGGGAAAAGAGAGAAAGGAAGGCAGGGAAGGAGGAAGGAAGGAAGGGAGGAAGGAAAGAAGGAAGGGAGGAAGGAAGGAAGAGAGGAAGAATGGGGAGGGAAAAGAGAAGGGAAAGAAAGGAATGGGAATAAAGAAATATAAAGGAAGGGGAAAAAGTGGAATGAAAGGGAACAAAAATAAGAGAAAAGGGGAGGAGAAAGAAGGGACAGAAAGTAGAGAACAAAGGAAGCAGCAGACTTGGCCCAGCATAGTCACAGGAATAGCCCTCTGCTGTGAACACCCAAGGGACCTTTGAAATGCAGGGGGTAGAACCCAGAAGACAGGTGGGGACATTGCTTCGGGACCCAGAGCGACAGACGCCAGACTTGCTTTCCCTCCTGCAACCTTGTGGATCCTGAAAGCAAAGGCCCTGCCTTGGCCCTTACTGTGGGTGGGGCTAGGATCTGACTCTGGGTGCTCCTAGACATCACCGAAGGGACAATGACACTTTCTGCTTCCCAAGGGTGAGCCTGGGCTCCTTACCTCCAGGACTATTCCTGGAGCCCCCAGGGAGAGGCAGGCAGAGGGGCCCAGCTGCTGGGGTCCCAGGAGAGTCCCCCTGTCAATTCCCAAGTACTCGAAGAAAATGGAGGAATTAAGATTGGGCGGCCTTGGTGTTTGCAGAAACACTGCTCTTCCTCCTCTCCCCCCCAGAACCAGCCTGGCCAAAATGTGTGGCCTTCTGTTGTTCCCGCTCATGCATCTGTTCATCTCCAAAAATAAAGCTGCTTATAGTTGAGAGAGGATGGCTACAAAACCAGCAGCGTGGGTTTGCATCCTGAAAATATTCACACAAGGCAGGTGGAATAGCTCACCAGGATAGTGTGCTGCTTTGCCATGTGTGTGAGACCCAGGTGCAAACCCAGCCCCCCACTGCACTGAAAGAAGCTGCAGTGCTGTAGTCTCTTTTTCACATTCTCTCTCTCCCTTTCTGTATCAAAATAAAATAAAATAAAATAAAATAAAATAAAATAAAATAAAATACTCACAGAGAAGATGCATTTTGCTCACACCACAGAGTGTTGCGATGTGCAGATTTCCTTTCCAGAGTAGAAAGGAAATCAGGGGGGGCTGGGTGGTGGCATGCCTGGTTGAGAGCACACATATTACCATGCACAAGGACCCCAGTTCGAGCCCCCACTATCCACCTGCAGATGGCAGAAGTTTCACAAGCTGTGAAGCAGGGGTCTCTCTCTCTCTCTCTCTCTCTCTCTTTCTCTCTCTCTCTCTCACTCTCTCTCTCCCCCCCCCTCTCTCTTCCTCTTCCTCTTCCTCCCCTCTCAATTTCTCTCTGTCCTATCTGATAAAAAAGACAGAAAAGGAAAAAATGGCCACCATATTGGGACACCTGGGGGGGGGGAGACTTCACTAGCAGTGGAGCAGAGCTGTAGTACTCTCTCTCTTTCTCAGCCTTTCTCTAAAACAAGCAAACAAACAAACAATAAATAAATAAGTAACAGTGAATCTCCAGCAATAACTCTGGTGGCAAATACACCAATAAGTAAACAACCCAGGGGACTAGGTGGTAGTGTAGCTGGTTGAGTGCACATATTACACTGCACAAGTACTAGGTTCAAGGCCCTAATTCTCACGGGCAGGGGGGAAGCTCTCATGATTGGTGAAGCAGTGCTGCAGGTATCTCCCTTCTTTCTCTCTGTTTGTGCCCATTTCTCCCTCAATTTCTCTGTCTCTGTCCCATAAATAATAAATGATATAAAAAATAAAAATAAATAAATAAACTACCCAAAGATTTTCAGCTACAGGTAAAAGTAGAGCTGGAAGAGATTGAGAGTATAGATTCCCTTCTTCAGCTTGGAAGCAAAGGTCAGTCTTTCCTGAGAGAGCAAACTGAATCCAAACAGGTCTAGAGAAGAAATAGAGAAATTAACACCTGATGGATGCTTCTTCTTGCTGACGCAGGTGTGACCTTCCTACCTGGATAAACTTGCTGAAAATCACCAACGATGCAAAGAGCAGCCCACAACAACACTGAATGTTATAGACATTTCCACTTCAAGCCCCCTCCTTTTTTTTATTAGTGATTTCATATTGATTTACAAAAGTATAGGATGATAGAGGTATAATTCCACACCATTCCTATCACCAGAGTTTTGTGTCCCCGTTCCCTCCAATGGAAACTGCAGTAATTCTCACAAAATCACAGATATGGGTTGACTATTATTTCTCTGTCTGTCTGTCTATATTTATGAAAATTTGCCCGTTTATTCTTTGGTCCTGTCTTCTCTTCCTTTCTGAGTCATACCTATACTTACTACTGCTTCCAAATGTCCTTCCCCCCCCCTCTTTTCTCTCCAGATCTTGATGGAGTTCAGAGCCCTTGAGTCATTTTCCACTAACATTTTTCCCCCTCTGTGAATATGGATCAAAGTTCTTTATGGAGTGCAGAAGACGGGAGCTCTGGCTTCTATAATTGCTTCTCCATTGGAAGACCCCTCCTCTTCTCAGCAACGATTTAAATACATATAACAGTCGAGTTGATCATAAAATGCTATATCCCTGAAAGTACTTGCCTGCTGAAGCTTAAGGTCAGATAAGAATAAAAATGCACCCCCAATCCTATGATTTTGTTAATGTCTCCCTTATTAAATAAATAAATAAATAAATAAATAAATAAAAGAATAAAAATACAGAGTTTGCCTTACTTACTTGCCTTACACCACTGCTGCCTTTGCTGCAAGAGCACCAGGCCTGATGAGATATCTATGGATATAGGAGTTGGGTGGTGGAACATTCAGCTGAGCACATATGTTTCAGTGTTCAAGGGCCCAGGGTTCAAGCCCCCAGTCTCCATCCATGGTGGGGAAGCTTCATAGTCATTGATGCAACTACTGTAGGTGTATTCTCTCTCTCTTTCTCTCTATCTCTTCCATCTTGATTACTCTCTGTCTCTATCCAATAAATGAATAAATCAATGAAATCTTTTAAATTTTTTTCCTACGGTTTTCCCAGACAAGCTTCCATTGAATCACTATTTTTAGTGATTCAGTGCTAGCACTATGAATTCACAGCTCCTGGTGGCCATTCTTTTCCATTTTCATTAGGACAAAGAGAAATTGAGAGGGGAGAGGGAGATAGAAAGGAAGAGAGAAAGACATCTGCAAACAGGCTTCACCTCTTGTGAAGCTTCCCTTCTGCAGGTGGAAAGCCAGGGGCTCAAACCCAGATCCTTGCTCTAGTCCTTGCACTTGGTACTATTTGAGCTTAACCAGATGTGCCACTGCCTGGACCCTCTATATATCTATCTGTCTGTCTATCCATCTATCTATATCTTATGAATAAATTAATCTTCAGCATCTAGCACATGCTAGGGATATAACAGATGCTCAGTAACTATTTTCTGTACAAATGAATGAACTGGTATGACACAAACAAAAAGAAAACTCAGATACTTGGATCCATGGCTAGCAACCTCTGGACGAAACCCAAATGATCTCCAAGACTTTATACAGACAGGGTGCTGGACCTCACCCCAGGGTTATGACCCAGTAGGACAAGGAGGCAGGAGCTGGTCCTGAGATGCCAGTTCCAGAGGCTCTTTCTGTGGGAGCCACTGGCCTGGGCAGGCAGCCCCATCATCCAGCTCTCAGAACATGGCTGAGCACAGGAAATCAATCACTGGGAATCTGTGAGCTCAAAATCCTTTCTCCCCCCCGCCCCTTGTTCTTTTATCGGTGGTTTAATAATGGTTATCAAGATTTTAAGATTGCAGGAGGGTAGTTCCTCTCCACACCCACCAGCACAGTTCAGCAACAGAGTCCTTTATCACCGAGTGGGTGAGCCTCCAGGTCCTTGCTCCCAATGCCACCAGAAACCTCAATCCAGGCAAGGAGTAACATGTAGCCACATATCCCAAGCAGCATGAGGTTGGTCATGCAGTGAAGGCACAGTGTTTCACTTCTCCAGTGCATTTCTTGATGGTGCAGCCTCAGCCCTTTCTCTGAGAGAAATCCCTACACCACAACACACAGCCACTCTGCTTGCTCAGACTGCCATCTCTTCACCTGCCAATGATAGTGTTCTCTGAGGCCCAGTCATAAAACGGAGTGAGGGAGCTCATTTGAAAGCTGATTTATGCTGTTCCTATTTGAACATCTGCAAAGGAACAGAGAGAGGGCCAACACTCCACCCTCAGTGACCAGGAGTCAGGCAGAAGCACTGATAAGGTACAAACCAAATCTTGTTCCCTCACTAGACAGAGCAACAAAATTCTCACAACCAGAGAGTCGGGCGGTAGCGCAGCGAATTAAGTGCATGTGGCGCAAAGTGCAAGGACCTGCTGAAGGATCTCCGTTCGAGCCCCTGGCTCCCCACCTGCAGGGGAGTTGCTTCACAGGCAGTGAAGCAGGTCTGCAAGTGTCTGTCTTTCTCTCCCCCTCTCTGTCTTCCCCTCCTCTCTCCATTTTTCTCTGTCCTATCCAACAATGACGACATCAATAACAACAATAACTACAACAATAATGAAAAACAACAAGGGCAACAAAAGGGAAAATAAATTAATTAATTTTTTTAAATAAATAAAATAAAATAAAATTCTCACAACCAACACGAGAGTAGCCCTAAGTCTACCTTTCCATCTTCATGCAGGCTTTCAGCACCAAGAAAGCATTAGTTTTCCTTTTTTTTTTTCTTTTTTTTTTTGCCTCCAGTAGCTGGGCTCAGCGCAAGCACTATGAATTCACTGCTTCTGGCAACCATTTCTTCTTCCTTTTCTTTTCTTCGTTTTTATTAGATAGGACAGAGAGAAATCCAAAGAGGATGGAGGGATAGAGAGAGGGAGAGAAAGATAAACACCTGCAGACCTTCTTCACCACTCGTGAAGCATTCCCCTTGCAGGTGGGGAGCGGGGGCTTGAACCCTAGTCCATGCGCCTATCCTTTTGCGTAATACAGTGTGTGCTTAACTGGGTGCACCACCACCTGGCCCCTCATTTTCCTTTTTAACATTTATTTATTATTTCATGGATAGAACAGAAAGAAATTGAGAGGAAAAGGGAGAGAGCGAGAAAGAAACAGAAAGACACCTGCTGCCCTGCTTCACCACTCATGAAGCTTCCCCCGCGCAGGTGGGAACTAGGGGCTTGAACCCAGGACCTTGTACAAGATAAAGTGTGCACTCAACCAGGTGCACCAGTGCCCCGTCCCCACTGAGCATTAGTTTTCAAATGCATGCTTTTCTCATGACCCTGTTCTGAATCTGAGTGCATTTCTAGCTAGATTATAATCAGAGAGGGTATTTAATTAGATCATGTATTTTGATGATATAAAATGTTCTATAAATGCTAAATATTATTATTATTATTATTTAAAGGCAGTTTGCAATTACTGCCTACAACCTATTCCACCCACCAGGCTGCTAGAATTTGATTACAGGCAGTTAAAAAAACAAAATACCGGGAGTTGGGCAGTAGCACAGTGGGTGAAACGCAGGTGGTGCAAAGCGCAAGAACCCACATAAGGATCCTGGTTCCAGCCCCCGGCTCCCCACCTGCAGGGGAGTCGCTTCACAGGCGGTGAAGCAGGTCTGCAGGTGTCTCTCTCTTTCTCTTCCCCTCTGTCTTCCTCCATTTCTCCCTCTTCTCTCCATTTCTCTCAGTCCTATCCAACAACGACATCAATAACAACAACAATAGTAACTACAACAATAAAACAACAAGGGCAACAAAAGGGAATAAATAAATGAGATACAATGAAACCATGTGGATGAGAAGCTTTGACTCCTCACCCAGGCAGAGGGGATTTACAGAGAACTTACGTGGGAGGTAAAGATATAAAATGTGGTGAAGTTGAGGCAATTACCAATTTTAAAGATTTTGTTTGCTTACTTGTATTTTGTTTTTGGTTTTGTTTTTGTTTTGCCACCAGGGTAGTCTCCGGCAATCAGCACCTCACAGTCCACAGCTCCCCCGGTGGCCTCTTCCCCCTTTTCTTGGAAGGTGGAGAAAGGAAGAGAGATGAGAGACACATGCAGCACTGCCCCACTACTTTCAAAGTTTCCTCCATGTAGGTGGAGACTGGGGGCTGGAACCCGGGTCCTTGCCCGTAGTACCACATATGCTTTACTAAGTCTCTGCCCTCCTCTGAGATAACACGCATTCAGCAGCCTTTAGTTCTTAAGGAAACTGCTGAGCCCAATTCCTGAACTATCTTCCAAACACACTGTCTTGATGACTTTCCAAAGAGGACAAAAGAGTCATGGAAACATCCCCCACCCCACCCCCACCATACACAATGCAAAAGAAAAACACTGGCAGCCCCCAAATGATTCACGCTTTACATCGCAAGTGTTTAGGCGAGGAAATGAACAATAAACACAGTCTGGGCTGACCGTGCCTAGGTAAGAAAATAAAATCCCAGGGAAGCAATGCCTGCATACACCATTATACACATCCAAGAAACCTGTTGCCCCAAGGCACAAGCTTTCTGGAGATCTGACTCCCAGAGAGGAAGCAAGAAACAGTTGTGATGTCACAGCATGGTTCATAAGTCGAAGGATGACTGTGTGAGTCACTGTGGACAGTAGCTTTGGGACAGGTCATTTGTAAGCTTGCCTACTTAGCAGCCCTATGACCTTTGGTAAGCTATTTGATTTTTTAAATATCACACAAATATCTAGAATGACACATGCTCAGCTCACAGGAAGTTGGAGGCTATCTGACAATGTCAGTAGGCTTAGATATCACTCAGGCTTGTTCGTTATAAACTGCAATCTACTCTAAGGAAGCAGCTTTGCATCCAATAACAGCAACAAAAAAAGAAGTCATGCATAGGGAGGTTTACTAAAACTATTTGCAACAGCTGGAAAGTCAAGATTGATCTTAAGTTTCATTAAAAAAAAATAGTTAAATCCATTATGATATTTGTAATGAAATGCTAAAAATATAGGGAAGATCTAACGCAGTCATTAAATGTTTGTGATGTGAACTATCAGCAATGACTGTCTGAAGACACTTTTAAATGTATGCTGATTTTTCAGTGTGGTGATATTATGGTTCTGCATTGTAGGACCATCCTTCCATGACGTAGACTGAAATATTTACAAATGAAAGAGTACGACACTTCAAAACAATATGAGAGATGGACATAGAGGAGGCTGGAGATGAACCAATATCGGTCACAAGCAGATAATTATTACCTGGGAGGCGCATTATACTATGCTGCCTACTTTTCCTAACAGGTTCACTGATTCTTAATCACATTGATAAAGTTGACTGTCTGGGTCCAGTGGCAAAGCAGTCACTCCACTATCTAACTTTGAGATGGCCGGAGCCACTCTCTCCTCCCTCCCACCTCCCTTGAGTTCAAGTCACTCTACTGTCTCCATCTTTGGAGATTTGTCTGTGTTGAACATCAACTGTCACTGGGATCATATAATGTGATGTGGCCTTGTATGGCCTTGTATGGCCGGCTTCTGCTATTCAGCATAATGCTCATCCATGTTGTAACGCATACTAGCACTTCTGTTTATTGCTGACTAATATTTCATCACATAGAAGACTGCATTTCTTCATCTTACTCATTTGTCAATTGAGAAACATAATAGTTATCAAGAATGTCACCATAAACATCTGAATGTACTTTTCTATGGATGCATTTTCAGGTCTCTTAGTCTTTCTCTCTTCCTTTCTTTCTTTCTTTCTTCCCTTCTTTCTTTCTTTCTGTCTTTCTTTCTCTTTCCTTTTTTTTGATAGAGACAGAGGCAGAGAGAGTGTGAAAGAGACCACAGCATCTTCAGTGTATTTCAGGCCAGTCTTGAACCTGAATCGCATACACAGCAATGCAGCTACTACACTGGGCCTCAGTTCTGTTTAGTTCCTATCTAAGAGTAGAATTGCTGGTTCACAGAGGAACTCTCTCTGGCTTATATTTTGAAGACCTCCCAGTCAGCATCTTCTAACTGCCCATCCATGAAGCACTTCAGTATTCTGCTTCCCTTTAGATGCGCTTTCATTTTCTCATCATAAAAAAATTTGTTGTTATTATTATTATTCCATAGAAAATATTTACTAGTACACAGAAAGATTATTAAGTGTAAAGTAAAAGACTGCAGATAGTGTATATAACATGAACTTAATTTTTAACAACTACCTATTTATGTCTAGAAAAACTCTACTAAGCCATAGAGCAAAATGTATAATCAGTAAGGGTGACTTGGGAACTCCTTTAGATTTTTTCCCATTTCTCCAATTTTTTTTTTTTTTTTTTGCAATGGAGGGCTAGGTGGTAACGCACCGTGTTAAGCACACACAGTGCAAGGATCGGCACAAGGATCCTGGTTTGAGCGCCCGGCTCCCTACCTGCAGGGGGTCACTTCGCAAGCAGTAAAGCAGGTCTGCAGGTGTCTACCTTTCTCTCCCCCTCTCTGTCTTCCCCTGCTCCTTCAATTCCTCTCTTTCCTATCCAACAACAACAGCAGCAACAACAACAATGGAAAAAATAGCCAACAGGAGCAGTGGATTCATAGTGCAGGCACCAAACCCTAGCAATAATAACCCTGGAGAACAAAAAAAAAAAAATTGCAATGACAATGTGTTGCTCTTATAATGAGGACAAGAAAAGGATTTTCTAAAATTAGAAAAAATGTTTCTAATAATTCATTGGTCCTTGTTCCCATTCACCTACAAGATTCTGGAGCCCCAGAGTTTATCTTGATAGAAATTCCTAAGGGAACCTAATGTATATGTTGCCTGTTTGAAACTTACTGTCTCCCAGTGAGCACAGCCCAAGATGGAAATCCTGAGTATTCCAGAAGAAGTGTGAAGTCACTTCCAGAGTGGCTTTATGAGTGAGAGGGGTCGCTTCTATCTGAGAAAACTTAGAGAGCTTTGTGTGGCATTTGGCTGTTTAGTGATAGGGCATAGGTACAGAAAGGAAAATGGGGTAGGGTTCCCCTTGAAGAGAGAAGAGGGGAAGAAGCTGTTCCCTGTGGCAACAAAGGCATGAAACCTGCAGCACGAGCTGACGTCACCACCCCCCCAATGATAGCTGGTTGTGACACAAGACTGGACACATTCTTGGGTCTATAATGGTAAATATATGTCTCAGGGCCGAAGTGGTGGTGCACTTGGTAGAGCACATACATTACTGTGTGTAAGGACTCGGGTTCAAGCCCTGGTCGGCATCTATAGGAGGAAGCTTCACGAGTGGTGAAACAGTATTGCAGGTACCTCTCTTTCTCTCTCCCTCTCTAACTCCCTCTTCTCTCTCAATTTCAATTTCTGTTTGTATCCTATAAATAAATAAAACTAATTTTTAAAAAAGATAGGTTGCAAGAACACCGACACAGTGCGTCAGGGAAACCAGCATGGCCACTGTGCATGAAGGAGTGGAGAGTCAGAACACGGCAGGTGGCAGAGATAAAGCTGGCAGGTATGAGTCTTCCAGGGGCGCTTCCAAGGGGAGAGTATGTCCAGCTATTGCAGAGTGGGCTGGAGACAAGACCAGACAGCAAGTGACCCAGGAAGGATATGTGAAATTGGGATGAGTTATAATGGTGTTTTGGAAGCTTTGGGGACAACTGGAGACAGACTGGGCTTGTGAAAACTAGAAAGAGACCCATCTTTCTTTCTCTAAAGGGAAATAAGCTTACAACCAGAATGGAAGAAATTATACACAGAATGCATCCAATTTTTCCTATTTAAGTCCTCTCTTTCTCTCACTAGAACTTTATATTTATATGTGTGGAATAACATTTCACTCAGAAAACATCGCCTAGATCTTCCTGGAATTCTCAACACACTGCTAGTGCAGACCTGGTGTTCAGAGAGTGCCTTCCCCCCATAGAAATAAGAAGAATCAGTGGAGATGAAAGCCTCTTTTTCAACACACGTTTGTCCAAATCGCTTTAGAAACATTGATCAGAGACTGTGCTCAGCTGAGCATGACAGTCCTGATTCAATCACAGCCGTACAAAACACGGTGACTTCAGAACCACCATCTCAGAAGGATGGACTGTGTCAAAAGAAGAAGACCAATTCCAGGCCAGAGACACAGAAAGAATAAAGGACCAGTCATAAAGAGCAAAAGTACAAGATTTCATGGCCCAGGAGCTGGTGTACTGCATAGAGCACTGGACTCTAAAGTGTGAATTCAATCCCATGTCACATGTGCCAGAGTGGTGCTCCATTTGTTTTTTGGTTTTTTGTTTTTGTTTTTTTTTTCCCCCTTTCTCTTCTTCTCTCTCAATAAGTAAATAGCCTTAAAAAAAAAAAAAGTTTTATTTGGGAAGTATGCTGCTTTGCAATGTGCATGACCCAGGGTGAAGCCTAGGCCCACCACATCGAAGGAGCTTTGGTGCCATGGTATCTCTCTCTGCCTCTATGTTAATTAATTAATTAATCAATTAATCAATAGTCCAAGATTTATAAAAGAGCCTTATAGATAAGGCCATGGTGGAGAATGACATTTCCATGAAGAATAAGTCTTGGATATTCTTTCAACAAAGCATTCCATTCCTTCCTTCAGAAGGTAATTGTGCAAACAGCAAGCCATAACTTACATTAGCTTTTGTATTAAGATTGCTACTTGCTGATGGGTACTGAAAATGATCATGTATATATTCTCGGATGTTCAGATAACTACCATAACAGTCTGTTTTATTATGAGGCGATGTCATTACAAACGTCTCTTTAATATCTCCAGAAAACAACAAACGTAACGAATTTTAAAAGCCGCTCTGCAATTATCATTTTAAGTATTGCTATCAATTCCTGAGACTTACTGAACTCTGATTACTTAAGAACAAATGACTTAAGAGCTATGGAAATACTGAGTGAGATTTCTATAAGTCCCACAAGACATTAAATAAAGAACTATGACATCCCAATCCACATACACATACAAGAACTTTGAAAAGGCAGCAGCATAAGAAAAAAAAGTCTGTATTTAGATGAGTAATCTATTTAAAAAGTAGAAAAGGTTGAAAAATAAAAAGGTTCTGATGAATCATGCTGATAAGTTAATAATGTTCTTAGAATGGAGCTAACATCAGAAGTCTCCTGGGTTGAATCTGCCTCTCCCACGATGAATGCAGATGTCAAGGCTTAGCTCAACTCATGCCAGCAAGGAAACAAAGGGATCCTATCAGTACAAGAAAAGAAAAGGCACTACTGGAAAAGACGGACTTTCTGACATCTCTTCCTCAGAATACCATCCTGGGATGCACAGTCTTTAGGATCAGATGTTGATAGAATCCAGTTTCCCATAAAATTCTATTGAATCATTAAGTGACACAGTTATATGCTGCTTTCCAGATTTCAAAGCACTGCCATAAATACCTTATTTTATCTTGAAATCGGTGCTTGTGGAAGGCAAGCAGCTGAGATCACTCCTATTATGACTTACTGGAAGTCACAGAATTGACCAGACAGGGAAGCGGAGCCTAGTGCTCAGTCCATTCTGTCTGGGTGCTCATTCACTCATTTATGCATTTACTCTACTAACTGGGACTATGGACTCCAGGACAAACAAGAGCAAATCTTAGATCACACATGGCCCCATGCACAAGGACCCGGGCTCAAGTTCCTGGCCCCCACCTGCAGAGGGGGAACTTTCACAGCAAGTGGAACAATGCTGCAGTTCTCTCCTCTCTATCTCCCTCTCCCTATCTGTAGCTCTCACTCTGTACCAAAAAGAAAGGGGGAAAAAAATGGCCACTGCGAATTGTGGAACCATGCAGACAGAGAGAAAACCCACACCATTCAAAACACAAACCAAACATATAATGGGAGGTTATTGAAGGCTTTCAAGATGAGGCTGTTTCTTCAACCTATGTGTTGATTCAGGCAGAAAGGTCAGGACCAGGAGGGAGTACAGGGTGGGGGAGACTAGCAGAGACCATCTCACTCTCACTCTGACCAGACAGGAGGATGAATATAAGTCCTGGCAGAAACTCCGTGGGTGAAGTCAGCTGTAGGCAAGCCTGGCCTGTAATGCCTCCACATGTGGGCCATGGGGAGGGAGGCTAGCCAAGGTGCTCAGAGGCATGCCCAAGTCTCCACATGCTTTCCGGGCTGGCCTTGCTGCTTTACAATGGAGTAGGGCACACTGTGGCGAATGTCATTGCTCTCATTGCTGATGTGTCTTGCAGGAAGAAGAACTCAGGTCTTTTTGTTGGATTGTGCAGACCATTGCCTGGGGCCTACATCAGCACAGGCCCATGTCACAAGTCCATGATAGAATTCTAGAAACCTTCTATGCAAAGACACTGGCATAATACACATGTCTAAACTAACCAATCCCTTGAGACATATTCAAATGGAGATGAGTGAAAGAGAGGTCACAGCACAGTACAGACATTTGTGTGTGCTCCCAGATTCAATCATTTCCCTGCAGAGGAGCTGGACGGTGGTAATCAAGATGGACTCCAAAGGTACCTTAAAACTCCATGACTGGGTATATGACAAGCTTACCTATATAAAGCAGCTTCTCTATACAAAGAAGGGAAGAAAGCAAGGAGACCCCAGTGAAATTATTGCTGTCTGCTAGTGTGTGTGCATGTGTGCTCCAGGCAAAAAATGTATTATTGATTCCTGCTTCAGCTACAGACAATGTGACTGAGAGAGAAAAGAGCAATGAATAAGGAATCCGTAAGCCTGAATTCTCTCCCCAAATCACCTTCTCAACCTCCATTGCCAAGGGAAGTGGGTGGTGGTGGTGGAGTCTATGTGACCTTGAGCCCCAGATGTCACCCCTATGGGCTTTAGCAGTCCCAGGCATCAGACGAAATGAGGACCTAAGTATCCAACAATTCCCTGGAAGCTTGAAATCTTTTCAGTCACTCCCCTCCCCCATGGCCGAGTTCATCTGCAGAGCTCTCAAAAATATCAGAACTAATAATACCGGCTTCAAACACACACCCCCTTAAGCAAAGAAGATTCTATTTCACTTAACTTAAAAAAAAAAAAAATACAAATGGTGTCTAATGGAAGTGAGCACTGTGGTCATGGGTCCCTCTGGTTTAAATCTTCCAGTGTTGCTATTTGGGGAAAATTGAGCCTGGGCCTAGTCTGGGGTCACTAGCTGAGAACAATGTGCCCCCAAAGTGGACGGATGAAGGCCTGTCCTGATAGCATCTCCTTTGAATGCACTGAGCATGGGGCTGACAAAAAGAGCATTGAGAGCATTGACAGTGTGCATTAAAGGAGCTCAGAAGCAGCATGGGGCTGGGCAAGGCTGCAGGAAATTCTTCTAGAAGCCACTGACCTTGGCTGCACTTCAGGGGCCAGAAGGCCCTGGGGTTCTCAGCAGGCCACCTATCTGGGGAGCTTAGGCCTCTCAAGGAGAAGAGTCCTCCTCCCCTAATTTAAGAGGTAGCCGACTGCCCTCTGATTGGCTGAGCTGAGCAATAGCCTTTGACCCTATTCCCAGCTAGCACATCTCTACAGGGTTCAGGTGGCTGAGCCCAACCCAAGCAGCAATTGTCCCCAGATCTGCATTTAAGCCCAAAGCCCCAGAGCTGTCACCCTCCTCTCCACACCTACAGGCAGACAAACAAACAAAACCCACAGCACAGACCCTCAGCCCAGGCCTCAAGCTCCAGGCCCAAGGCAAAACCAGTCATTGAAAGGCCGAACAACAACAACAAAAAAAGGCAGTCATTGAAAGATGTGTCAGTCACAACCCTGAATCAGGGAGGTCACAACTCTGGGTGTCCTAGAAAACCTGGTCCCGGCCTTGGGAGCAAAGCCAACTTAAAACCTCCACAGACCCTTTCCAGAGCTGGCACGGGGTTGGGAGGGAGAAGCTGCCCACTGCTGGGGTTGATCCTGGGTGGGCCAGGTCCTGCCTAGAGTCCACCTGATGAGCCCGTGCCCCACCCCCAGCAGGGAGGAACACACAGACTGCCAGGTCAGGGCACCCTCAGTGCCCCCCCTCACCTGGTGGTACTTCAACATGGGGGAAGTGTGCTGGGGGAGGACAGCCCTGGGTGGGGGAGGAGGCCAAGACAAATGTCACTCAGTCGCCGGTTGAGGCTTGGGGAGATGGCAGCGGGGAGCCCAGCGCACAGCATCATTGTAACAATGCCCCTCAGGGAGGGGCAGGGTGGGGAGCCTGCCCCCCTCCCAGGGTGGACTCCATGTCTCCAGACCCCAAGGTGCTCCAGCACCTACCCGAGCCATAAGCCTGCCCTCTCTGGGCTCTGAACTGAGGTCCCTCCCTCAGAGCCCGCCCCCCTTCCCAGCACCCCTTCCTGGCAGGCAGCACCCAGCGCCGCCCTGGGTGGGGGGGGGGGGCACAGGGACGCCTGGGCTCCAAACAACAGCAAGATGGATTCTGATGGGGCTGCTCAGTACAATGAGGTTGGGGGGGGGTGGCATTCACGGGGGCGGGGGGGGGGGCTCCACAAAGGCAGACACACAGGCACTGGGGAGCTTCCCCCCCCCAATCCTCTCCCGAGAGACCCCCCCCCCCAGGGCTGCAGTCGGCCTGCACTGAAACCACAGCCCAGTGCCTGCAGCCTCAGCGCCTTAAAGAAGAGGAGCCGCGGGCATAGGGGGGTGTATGGTGCGGCACCGGCCCAGTCCGCCTGCAGGTGTCTCAGCAGCTCTGCTCGCGATTGGGGCAAGCTGCTGTCCATTCCCTTTGCAGGGAGGACGCGGTGTCGCCCCGAGCACAGCCCAGGGTTGGTGTTCACGAGCACACACACACACAGGCACACAAGCACAGACACAAACACACACAGGCACAGACACACACACACGCACACGGACACACGCACGCACACAAGCACGCACATTCACGCACTTGCACACGCACGCCCTACACCCCCGCTCTTGCAGCAGCCCCGCGCTCTCCAGGGAGCCCGCACAGCCCTCGGGCTGACCGAGCCCAGCACCCTGCGGCCCCAGGAGCAGCTTGCAGGCCCCCGCGTTTCGGCCCACTCCTGGCGCCGAGTGACAAAGCTGGGGGGGGGGGGGTCGCTCACCCGCAGCGCCGACAGGTCGATCTCATCCAGGCTGCGCGCGGGGGAATCACTGGCCATGGCGGTGTCCTGGAGACTGGCCGGCAGGCTGCCCCGCACGGCCGCTTCTGCGGGTCACGCTCGCGTCCTCATGCGGCTGCTAGCCGCTCGCGGGGCCGGGTGGTGCTCGCTGCTTGGCGCTCGGTTCGCGGTGCTCGGTGCCTGAAGCCGGCGGAGAAATCGCCGGAAAGGTGCTCTGTGCTGGAGCCTGGCCAACGCGCTCCCTGGTGCTCTGTACTTGGTGCGGGAGCCGGGTCGGGGTCTGGCTCGCAGGGGCTGTGCTCGGTGCTCCGTGCGGGAGCCCAGCCCACGAGCCCTCCGGTGTGCGGTGCGGGAACCGGCCGGGGGCTCTCCGGGGTGTTGCGCGGGGCGCAGGGCGCGGTGTGTGGTGCTCGGTACTCGATGCTCGATGCGGGAGCCCGGGGTTAACGGCACGGGGGCGGGCCTGAGCAGGACATGCTAGAGTGGACGGATGGCCGCCGCTCTGCCTCCTGTCAGCGAGACAGCTCGCTCCCGGCTCGGCCGCGGGGGTTCGGGCTGTCAATCACCGCCCAGAGCAGGGGCGGGGCGAATGCGGGGCGTGGTTTGGTTTGTAGTCCCGCCCCTCCTGTCCGAGGCCCCGCCCCCGCCGTGCCCTTCCCCCTCCCACCCCTACGCCCCGCAGGCGCCTGCGTCAAGGTTCCAGCTAGAGCTCCAAGCTGCACAGCCTTTCCTGGGGGTTGCACAGCTGGGACAGAGGCTGAAGTGCGGGAGACGCCCAGAGGGGCGCAGACCCTCCTCCCTTAATTACTGTGGGGTTGCAGTGAGGCCGGCGTGGTGCAGCTAACGGGTGGGGCAGTGGCGTTCATGGGGCAACCCCACCTCAGGCCCGGGGCTTGGGTGCGGTTAGTGGGGGGTGGCGGGAAGTATCTCGAGTGTGGATGGCCACAGTGGTGGTGGTGGGGTGCGTCTCAGGTGCAGGTAGCCGATGAGGAGCGGGAGTCTCGGGTGCAGGTGGCCGAAGGGCTTGAGTGCAGGTGGCGGTTAAGTGGGGGTGGGGTTTTAGGTACAGGTGTCAATGGGTCTCCGCTGCAGATGGCAGGGGGCTTGAGTGCTGGTGGCTGGGGTCTCTGTGGCAACTGGACCTCCCCCAGCTCTACCATGCCCAGCACCCACCTGCTCCTCGATTCCCTAGGGAAGCCACCGAATGGGGGCGCTGGCTCTCAGGGTGTTGGGACGCACATACTACTACTCCCCTACTCCGGTGGTGGGCCCTTCCCTTCCAGGAGGATATCAGCCTAGACCCAGAGCAGGCTTGTGTATTATGTAAGGACTGTTGGGTGGGTGCAGGCTCTCCAAAGGCACCAGAGACAACCCAGCACACTCACCTCCCAGCATTCTTGCATCACAGATCCAGGCAAAACCAAGGAGACTAAGCCCTGACCCTTAACATGCTCCCAAATACAGCATAGCTAGGGCACCTTCTCTGCACCGCTGTGAGCAGGACTTGTGGCCTCCAGCCCATTGCACTGGGCTCTACAGACCTGTGGCTGTGGTTTCATAGTGACACTTGTGGTGAGAGAGTGCAGACAGTAGAAATCTTCTAAACAGTATTCAGTATGTGCTCTGCTGCCTTTACCACTATTATCATTACTGCTGACTGTGTTTCTTAATATGCAGTTTGACTCCTGAAATAGGAAAATGGTTCCGACAGCTCAAAGGCGGCAGCAGTTGTTAAATAGCTTTGGCTGCTCAGAAGTCAAACATTTGTGTTCTACACAAGAGGTTGGAGCTGAGTCTCAAGTTGCCATCCTACCCCAGGTAGTAACGTGCATGAGCCACTATGGAATATGGAAATGACAGAAGACACTGTTTTCCTTTAATCTGATTGATAAATCACTGTATTGGCGCAGTGTTAAGAAAAAAGTTCAGTCAGGTATCGAGATGTATGAACAGAATTGTTTTTATAAATGCCGTAAGTATGAGATGTGAGGTGAACCTTTTTCTATGAAGACCCCTGTGTGACACTAGATTTTACTTGAAACGTTACAGAGGACTAGCTGTGATGCTTGGTAAGCATTTGGGCCTTGAGAATGAACTGAGATTGTACTAAATTCTTCCTTTGCCTTTGGAAATATATATATATATATATATATATATATATATATATGTACATACACATATATATATATACTTTCTGTCTGTTTCAAATATTTTTATATTTAAAACTATGTAATAGAAAGGATTGTGTTGTCCCTGTAAAGTTTGATGTTGTTTAATATCAAGCCCATGCAGAGATGGTGTCCTTGAAAACATACGATGTCCCCATCCAGTTTATTTACATATATGAACTGCGACTGTTTCAGATGGTGGTGAGTGGTGTGAGAACAGCCAGTGGAATCATGGGAAGCAGAACATCCAGCCCCAGCCCTGTCCACACTCTTTGCTGGAAGATGGATGCTTGGCAGAAGGAGACAGGGCATCTGTCTCCAGAGAGCTAACTCACTGATGGTCAGGATAAACCACTTGGGCACACATGCTTGCTTGTGTCCATGGCAAACACTCAGCATTAGAAGTGATACCTCAAATAAGGCTCCAGACCCTGAAATGAGCAGAAACCTCAGAATCACTGATCCATCCCCAGAATCTCTTCTCTGAAAGAGAAACACGACCTTCAGGCAGTAAAGAAGCATATATATTTGGTGGTGGGAGAGGAGGGGTGTTGTTTCTCTTCAGAGGAGTGGTGCAGGGTCTTACATTCATAAACAGCAGAATTATTTTGAAAACAAATCAGGGAATCACATTTGTGTTTCCAGAGACAAAGGGTTCAAGAAAATTCGGATTATATTGAAATTAAAGCTGGAGAGGTAGTTGTACAAAAATACTTAATTCCTGAGGCTCTGAGGCCACAGGTTTAAATCCCCAGCACTACCACACACCATAATAGATTAACTGAGTAGTGCTCTGTTAACAAAACAAAGCTTACATTGAAATTTTAACAAATGAACAGAATAATCTTTCAGTTTTATGATCTTATCAGATAGGCAGTCTTGGGGGTGGGGCAGTGGCACACCCAGTTAAAGGCACATATCACTATGTGCACGGACCCAGGTTCAAGTCCCTACTCACCACCTGCAGGAGGTCTGCTTCTCTAGCAGTGAAGCAGGTTTGCAGCTGTCTCTCTTTCTCCTCTCTCTGTCTCCCTGCCCTCTTTCAATTTGTCTCTCTCTCTCCTATCTAATAAAAATTAGACAGGAGGGGGGTTGGGTGGTAGCACAGCAGGTTAAGTGCACATGGCACAAAGCGCAAGGGACCAGCATAAGGATAAAGGACCAGCCTTCAGCTCCCCACCTCCAGGGGTGGGGGTCCCTCCACAGGCGGTAAAGCAGGTCTGTAGGTGTCTGTCTTTCTCTTCCCCTCTTTGTCTCCCCTCCTCTCTCAATTTCTCTCTGTCCTATCCAGCAACAGTGACAGCAATGACAACAACAATAATAGCAACAAACAACAAAGGTAACAACAAGGGCAACAAAATGGGAAAAAATGGCCTCCAGGAGCAGTGGATTTGTAGCGCAAACACCTAGCCTCAGCAATAACCCTGGAGGCAAAGAAAAAAAAAAATAGAAAGGAAAAAAGTGGTCACCAAAAGCAGTGAATTCATAGTGCCAGCATTAAACCCCAGTGATAACCCTGATGGCAATCAAATAAATAAACAAATAAATAAATCAGCAATATTATTAGCATATTCACTGCATCAAGAAACTGAATAATAGACTAATATTTAACACTGAGTGAAGCATAGAACTGAAGTAGAATTTGAGCTCAATGCTTCAGTCACCATACTATAAGACTCAGCATAGGGAGTCGGGCTGTAGTGCAGCAGGTTAAGTGCACATGGTGCAAAGCGCAAGGACTGGCAGAAGGATCCCGGTTCGAGCCCTGGCTCCCCACCTGCAGGGGAGTCGCTTCACAGGCGGGGAAGCAGGTCTACAGGTATCTGTCTTTCTCTCCCCCTCTCTGTCTTCCCCTCCTCTCTCCATTTCTCTCTGTCCTGTCCAACAATGACAAGAATAATAACTACAACAATAAAACAACAAGGGCAACAAAAGGGAATAAGTAAATAAAATAAATATTTTTTTTTATTTTTTTGTTATTTTTTTACATTTATTTTATTTATTTCCTTTTGTTGCCCTTGTTGTTTTATTGTTGTAGTTATTATTGTTGTTGTCATTGTTGTTGGATAGGACAGAGAGAAATGGAGAGAGGAGGGGAAGACAGAGAGGAGGAGAGAAAGATAGACACCTGCAGACCTCCTTCACCGCCTGTGAAGCGACTCCCCTGCAGGTGGGGAGCCGGGGTTCGAACCGGGATCCTTATGCCGGTCCTTGTGCTTTGCGCCACGTGCGCTTAACCCGCTGCGCTACAGCCCGACTCCCTAAATATTTTTTTTAAAAAAGACTCAGAATAAATAGAAAAGTTAATTAGGAAGAATAAAGATTGGGCACAGTTTTCTCCAATGTGTCAGAATAAATGATAAAGCGCTCCATGAGAATTAAATACTATGGAGAATAAACCCAGAAATGTTAACATTAATCTAATAGAAGATAGCAAGAAGGAATGGAGGGAGGGAGACAAACATTCTCTAGTGATAGAGAATGTCCCAGTATCTTCAAGTTAAAGCCTTCTCTTTGGTGCATCAGTAAAATGTGCCATACTTAAACAGTGGAGTGTGAGGACATCAGAGGTTGTTTAAACACCAAAATGTGTTTAAAGAATATGGACTCAGGCAGGGGAATAGCACAATGGTCCTGCAAAGAGACTGACATGCCTGGTTCCCTATACCACCATAAGCCAGAGTTGAGCAGTGCTCTGGAAAATAAATACTCTCTCCAGTCCCAGGAGAATGAGCACTAAGTGGTCTAAACCCATCATAGTCAAAGGGTTATTTACCATATTCTAGGCATTTAATCAACATTCTTGTCACAGTTTCTCCAGTCACCCTTTGAGTCAGAATATTACTGCATACATTCTCAAAGAGGAAATGACAACTTAGTAATGTGCTCAGAGACTGGTATGTGGATGAGCCAACATTGGAATCCAGATTTTCATGATTTCAAAATCTCTTCACTATAGTTAACTATTAAAAGAGTGCCAGCAATGGAGGAGAAGGGAAATGCCCCAGAGATGAGAGGCTAGTGTTCCAGTTTGGCCAAGTAGACAGGCACCTACCTCCCAGGATACAGAGTCAGAGGAATGTGAAGCCTTAGAGAAAGGGGACATATACATAACCTCCATGGGTCACGTTGAAGTTGACTTTGGCTAGATCTGAACAGAAATAATGTTTTTTGATAATATGCCTTTGAAACTAGACATGTAAAAAAAAATACAGAAGTTTCTAGGCTCAAATCTGAATCTTCTTTTTTTTTTAATTTTTATTTATAAAAAGTAGACACTGACAAAAACGACAGGATAAGAGGGGTACAACTCTACACTATTCCCACCACCAGAACTCCGTATCCTATCCCATCCCCTGATAACTTTCCTATTCTTTATCCCTCTGGGAGTATGGACCCAGGGTCATTATGGGGTGCAGAAGGTGGAAGGTCTGGCTTCTGTAATTGCTTCCCCGCTGAACATGAGTGTTAATTCGATCCATACTCCCAGCCTGTCTCTCTCTTTCCCTAGTGAGGCGGAGTTCTGGGGAAGCGGGGCTCCAGGACACATTGGTGGGGTGCTCTAAGAAACAGGAAATGTATCAATAAACTACAGCTTCTTGAAAGCAAAGAAGTTGTGAGTTAGTATCTTTGTGTTTTCAATATAGTTGAGTGGTATTTCTCAGCAAATCCAATATTTGAAACCATTTTAAGTAAATAGCATGTGTAATGCCTGAAATAGACTCAGGAAGTAACAATTAAAATAGAAAAAAAATAATGTGATAAGTAAAATGGAAATAGAGGTAAGCTAAATGTACAGAAAATTTTTCAACTTCAAATAAACACTTATAATTTGAGAAAATGAATAAGCAATGAGATGGTACAAAAGGGTAATACTAAGCATAATAGAAACAAGAGGGGGGGAAAAATGTTAGGTCCAGAAAATAGTTGTTTCAAAATTTAATGATCTTGAGAGAGAAAGAGAGAGGGGAGAGAGAAGAGAGAGAGATAAGCCAGAGAATATCCCTCTAATATGTCAGCACTGAGGCCCAGAGATCCATGTTCTCAGGTTCTGTGTTCTACCTGCTGAGTCACTCTCCTATTAAAGTGATTTTTCTAGAAAGACAGAGAAAAAGTCCACAGCACTGAATCTTCCTTCAGTGTATGGGGGCTGGGCTTGAACCTGGGTCACATACACAGAGCAATGCACTATCCAGGTGAGGTATTCAGCATCTCCTGAACTGATCTTTCTATAGGGTGCTATGAAGCAAACCAGTACTTTCCACCTGAGCTCAATGATTGAGCCCCTATCTAGGCCAGCTTTCACTTCATATTTTTATGAGGTGGACAGGAGAGGGAGAGGGAGAGACACCAAAACATTATTTTTGCTGTTTGTGTAGTGGCTGGACACAGACCCAAAGACTCATGTGGAAGGGCAGTAGCTCTGTAGAGTAAGAGTACTTCTAAAAACTCTCAAACTGGGGGGCCGGGTGGTAGTGCAGTGGGTTGGACACACATGGCACAAAGCACAAGGACTGGCATAAGGATCCCAGTCTGATTCCCCAGACCCCCACCTGTAGGGGGGGGTCGCCTCACAAGCAGTGAAGCAGGTCTGCAGGTATAAAAAAGAAAAGAAAAACCTATCAAACTGAGCACATTGTTTTCTTACTTAACTGAATACAAAATAATGAATAGGCAATAAGAAAGGTCATAACCAATAAAAAGTCTGTGCTATAATCAGGGGTGATTAGAAGCCTAAGATAATTTTCTGGCAACTTAAACTGACTCAAATGGACTGATTGGTGAGCACTTTCAAATGATCCAAGGATACATACTTTTACATTGTGAAAGATGGTAGCCAAGAATTACACTGGAAGCCAACAAAACTTCACATACTAGAAATCAAGCCTTTTAAAAACTGTCTTTATGACAATAACCTGGGTCCATCTGCATATCAGATGTCAGGCTCAGGCAAAAACTAATAAAGTCATGGGCCCTTTGGAATATACCTAAAATAGACCTACTAGCTATTTCCTAAGTGGAGATCCCAAATCTTCATCTGCAATATTCCAGCCTTTAGGTTCATAATTAATCAACAATTTGTATGGCTTTATATGTTAACTCTTTTTCAGCCACCAGGTTCAAGATGCCAACCGGACTTCCCTGGGCAGATGACCCCACCAATGTGTCCTGGAGCTCTGCTTCCTCAGAGCCCTGCCCAACTAGGGGAAGAGAGAGACAGGCTGGAGTTAGCCATCACTAGACCTCACTCATTTTTTTTTTTTACTTTAAAAACAAACTTATCCTAGTCAATCTGTTCTCTTTCCTAATGATGGGTTTCCTATACACAACATAGTCAAAGACTAATAAATGAAGAGAAGTCTGATAGGAATTATAAGAATAGTCTTCCTCTTTGAAAACTGAAAAAAAAAAAAAAAAAAGGAGGGGAGGAGGGAGAAGAAACTTGCTCCCTGTGATAGTCAGCTTCAAGAAAGAGCCCAGTGGCTCTCAGCTCCTCAGAATCACATCTTGCTGCAGATGTCTCCAACACAGAATACAAAAGACTGTCACAGGAAGTCAGGTGGTAGCGCAGTGGGTTAAGCACACATGGTGCGAAGTGCAAGGACCGGTGTAAGGATCCCGGTTCAAGCCCCTCTCCCCTCCCCCCCATCTCCCCACCTGCAGGGAAGTCACTTCACAGGGGGTGAAGCAGGTCTACAGGTGTCTATCTTTCTTTCCCCACCTCTGTCTTCCCCTCTTCTCTCCATTTCTCTCTGTCCTATCCAACAACAACGACATCAATAAGAACAACAATAATAGCTACAACAATAAAACAATAAGGGCAATAAAAGGGAATAAATAAATGTTTAAAAAATACAATAAAATAAAATAAATAAAGACTGTCACAGCAGAGTTTCAGAGGTTGCCTTGTTCTCCAAATTAGCTCTGTTGACATTTGGGGCCAAAGAACTCAGGAGTGACAGGGAGCTGTCCTACTTCCTGTGAGGTACTTTACACCATCCCCAGTCCTATGGAGACCCTGCTTCTGTCCAGGGGTAGCCCTTGTCACGCTTTCCCTTTGCTTGCCCCTCTTTCCTTTCCTTCCTAGGCTAGACTTCAATGTGGTTAGGAGCCTGAAAATCAACACACTGTGTTTGCTGCATATCATATGTAGTCCCCAGAGCTGAATATCTCAAGGTCAAAGTCCAAAATAGAAAAATAAAAAGAATAGTTGTGTCATTGTTCTCATTGCTTACCTCATAGACAGGCAGATAGATACAAAGACACATAGCTCAGTGCACAGAATTACATAGAGGTTCCTAGTCTAGTTACTCTTGGGATACTAATGCCAAGTGATTATATCTTTGTTGTTGTAAACAGGTTTAGAGCAAGACTTTCTAATTGTCTGATATCTAAATCCAAAAATAATCACAATACTTTATCTCAAATACCAGGATTACACTTTCCCTAAATGCAGAAATCTATTTTTACTAAAAATTTGGCAAGCCTTTTCAAAACAGCGTTTTCTGTTTTCATTCTTTGAGAAACTCCCAACAACAAACATGCATAGACTTTTTAATATGCATCTGCAATCCTTCAATATTGATTGTAAGAGTTTAATTGTTTATATATATATATTCTGGAAGTGGCTTCATCTCCTTACATTTGTAAGCAGCTTTGAGATTAATTATACTCTAGCTAAACAGTGGTGTTCTCAGCTTGCTTTTCCCTTGGTATCTTGAGAACTTAGCCTGGCGTCAGACACAGCAAGCATTCCATGCATGTCTGGTCAGTGAAACATAAGGCAATGGGGATGATGAAAGGACATCAATTCTGACCACCAAGGCCTGTCTGGACCATGTCAAAAACCTTGACTACTTTGTTCTCTGTTGGTTATCTCAATTTTTCTACATGACTTTTCTATAGAACAATGTCTTGCTTAGGTTTTTGGACTCCAAAGTACTCTACTGTACCATATAAACAACAGTGTCCAGATTTTTCTTTTTTAATTTCCTTTCCATATGTTGGAATGTCAGAGGCCCACAGTCAGTCTGAGTTGGGAGAAGGGAAAAGTTTCTCAGCTACACTTACATGAAGTCATAGAATAAACAGAAATTGTTATCAGATTCATAAAGCTGGAATAGACATTAAAGTTAAGGATAACCTAGGAGGACCAACATTCTCATTTCACAGATAAGGAAACCATATATGATGTGCTCAGTGTCACAGACTTAATGCAGGAAAGGGCTTTAGGGACTGAAAGGTTTCTGCTCAAAAGGAAAAAAAGAAAGAAGAGAAAAAGGGGAAAAGCAACGACAACAACAAAGCAAGGCTGTGTTTACTGTTATTGTTCCCATCCAGACTCTCAATTCAGGCTCTTTCTATTTGGTCATATTGAACCCCATATTTGTAGAGCATTATCTACTTGTGTTATGCTTTTTATCTTAAAGGAAGCTGTAAAGTACACAACAGATCCCAGTTCCCTCAGTGTGTGGGTGGCTGGAGAGTTTCAAGCAAAACGGGTAGACTGGCCATGTCTAGTACTGGCTGTAATGTGGGCGGAAGCGCCAAATATGGAGTCAGGAAGCTTGTTTGAGTGGGTTCTTGAAGCCAGAGAAGCCAGATAATCTAATAAGGAGTGCAGAGTACTGTTGATCAAATGGCCAAAGAAAGTAGAGACCAAACCTTTTAGAGATTCAACATACTCTCTTCATACAGTAGGAAGAGTAACTGTCAACTTCTGTACTGAACATACTTAATTGGTCTTAGAGCACTTGAGACTCGAATGCGGAATTGTTTCTACCACAGAGCTTTGAGCACAAGCAATGTTCCTTGTTCAGCTCTGTTTCTCTAGTGCCTGAGATTACTAGCAGTTATTACAATCAATCACTGAATCTGTGTGTGGTGAAGCTGGTGGGGGTAAATAAATGAGTGGCTTCGAAGTCAGAAAACTTTGCTGGAGTCTTTTAAGTCCTTTAAGTGTAAACACTTTTCTATTTGTTATGTTTTCATGAGACTAGTTGATTCTCCAGTTAAACTGTGGGACCAAGGCTAAGAAGAGTGAGCCCAAACCAAAGCTAATGATAGAAGTCAGGAGTAGATCTACATTTCCTGTCCATTCATGGAGAGTGTAGACTCATTCACTCAGTGTACTGTCTCATTAGACACATGTTGAACACAGAGATGTCAGCCTTGATGATTTAGGCAGTGTTCTTAAAACTGTGCTCTCTGGGACCTTATTTTTAAAAAGGGATGTGACTAACATGTAGATTCCCTGAATATTGGAATCAGGAAAAAAAAGGACTCGGGGATTTCATTTTATCATTATTTTTTTAAACCAGGGAACTCCTCAGCTCTGACTTATGTCAGTGCTGTGGGGACTGAACCTGGGGCCTTGGAACCTCAGGCATGAAGGCCTCTTGCATAACCATTATCCTATCTCCCCAACTCAGGAGTCTTTATTTTCAAGCAAGCATCCTCAAAGTGCTGTTCCCCAGCCCCTGCTCCAAACACCACCACCAACCTTTGTATTTATTGAGTGTCTTTGCTGATCAAGGTTAGACCAAAGACATCATGGGGGTAGACTGTATTCTGAAACTCTATCAGTCCATTCCAGCTTCTACAAAAACATGCACAGGCAGCCAAGAGGTGGTTCACCATGTCTAAGAACCCAGTTTGAGCCCCTTGCCATCACACAGGCATGTCTACAAGGGGGAAACTTCTCAAATATGGGAGTAGTGCTGTCTCTATATCTCTCTCAACTTTTATCTAAAAAGAAAGAAGCAAATGAATACATAGCTATGGGATCTTGAGGGTACTGAGTTTAGTGATAACTCTGGTGGTAAAAAAAAAAAAAATACAAGCATACAAATAACAGAGCTATTTCTTATCGTTCTAGAGGCTAGAAAAGCCAAGATGAAAGTGCTAACAGATTCTTATCTGGTGAGATCCTGCTTCCTCATAGAGTCACCTTTTCATCATTGCCTCAAATAGCAGAAGGGACTAGCTAGCTGTTGGGATGCTTTTTTTTTTTTTAATTTAAGAAAGGAGACATTAACAAAACCATAGAATAAGGGGGTACAATTCCGCACAATTCCCATAACCCGATCTCCACATCTCACCCCCTCCCCTGATAGCCTTCCCATTCTCTATCTCTCTGGGAGTGTGGATCCAGGGTCCCTGTGGGTTGCAGAGGGTGGAAGGTCTGGCTTCTGTAATTGCTTCCCCGCTGAACATGGGCATTGACTGGTCGATCCATACTCCCAGTCTGTCTCTCTCTTTCCCTAGTAGGGTGGGGCTCTGAGGAAGCAGAGCTCCAGTACACATTGATGGGGTCGTCTGTCCAGGGAAGTCTGGTCAGCATCTCGCTGGCATCCGGAACCTGGTGGCTGAGAGTTAACATACAAAGCCAAACAAATTGTTCAACAATCATGGACCTAAAGACTGTAATAGTGCAGATGAAGTAAGACAACAGGAACCTCACATTTCCACTATAGAGCCTATATTTTCCCCCAGTCCTGGAACCTTAGGGTGGGGCCCACTTTTCTGCATACTGCTCTCAATTCAAATCAAATAATATTGCATCCGCTGATCGCAACCTAATCAATACAACTAGTGCCACCCCAGCATGCTTCACTTCAGACTGTGTCCAGAGACTTCAAGTGTGGAATGACAGCCCTTCAGCTTTATCACTTGGGTGAGACTTTTCCTTTCATAGTATTCTCTAATTCCATTCCAGGTGTTCCACTCCCCAGTAAAGTCCCCAAACCTAGATATAGTCCAGGTCCCCTGAGATAGAGCATAGGTTCACCCGTGCCCATAAACTAGGGGAAAAATATATACCTGAAAGCAGAAGTACACAAGAGCATGCAAGGAATACCTCCAACACTTCATCTGCACTATTACAATCTTTAGGGATGCTTTTTTTTAAAAAAATTCACTCCAGGGTTATTGCTGGGGTCAGTGCCTGCTCTACAAACACACTGCTTCTGTCATCCATTTTTTTATTTTTATTGGATAGGACAGTGAGTAATTGAGAGAGGAAGGGAGATAGAGAGGGAGAGAGACAGAGAGACACCTACAGACCTGCTTCACTGCTTGTGAAGTGACCCCCCCACAGGTGGGGGGTCTGGGGGGCTCGAACAGGGATCCTTGTGCAGGTTCTTGCCTTCATACTATGTGCGCTTAACCCAGTGTGCCACTGCCCACCCCCCTTTTAATTAGAGATTTAATAATGACTAACAAGATTGTAAGATAATAGGGGTACAATTCCATACAGTTCCCACCACTAGAGTTCTGTGTCCCATTCCCTCCACTGAAAGTTTCTCTAGTGTTTATCCCTCTGGGAGTATGGACTAAAGATCTTTATGGGGTACAGAAGGTGGGAGGTTGGGCTTCTGTAATTCTCAGCTGGATATGGGATATTATGTTTTTCTAAATAACATAGTGATATAATATGTTATTATAAATCATGTTAATATAATGCACCCCAGAGATGACAATGAGAAAGGCAAGAGTAAAATTCTTTCCAAGTGGGTAAGTTGGTTAACAGTCATTTACCTGTACTGGTACAACAGCTGTACCGGAATAATATGAGATCTTCATGATAGGGGACCTTATTAAAAAGAAAAGTTAAGGGGGTCGGGCGGTGGCGCAGTGGGTTAAGCGCACGTGGCGCAAAGCACAGGGACTTGCGGTAAGCCTCCCCCGGTTCGAGCCCCCGGCTCCCCAGCGGTGAAGCAGGTCTGCAGGTGTCTATCTTTCTCTCCCCCTCTCTCTCTGTCTTCCCCTCCTCTCTCCATTTCTCTCTGTCCTATCCAACAACAAAGCAACGTCAACAATGGCAATGATAACTGCAACAAGGCTGCAATAACTAGGGCAACAAAAAGGGGGAAAACTGGCCTCCAGGAGCGGTGGATTCATGGTGCAGGCACCGAGCCCAGCAATAACCCTGGAGGAAAAAAAAAAAGAAAGAAAAGTTAAATTAGAAAACGTAGAAGAAATGGATAAATTCATTGAAACCTACAACCTATCAAGACTGCATCATGAAAATTAGACATTCTTAACAGAACAATGACTGGTAAGGAGATTAAGTCAATAAGCAAACACCTCCCAACAAAGAAAAGTCTAGAACTAGGTGATTTCACTAGTGAGTTCTGTCAAATGCTTAAAGAACAAGTTATGCCTATCCTTTCTAATAGTTTTCTCAAAACAGAAGAGGAGGGAACACTTTCAAGAGTATTTTAGGAAGTCAGCATTATCTTCATACTATAGTCAAACAAAAACACTACAAACAAAAAAATCTACAGAAGATCAATATCCCTGATAAACATAGATGCAAACATTCTCAACAAAATACTGGAAATGCTGGTAAGCTGAATTCCTCAATTCAACAGCACATTGAAAGAGGCACGAAGTATAATCAAGTAAAATTTATCCTTGGGATACAAGGATGGCTCAATGTGCTTACATCAACCAATGGGATATACTTGAATCAGAAAATGAAAGAGAAAGATGAATATGGAATGATCTCACTCATAGACAGAGTTAAGAAATAAGAACAGAAGGGAAAATACAAAGCAGAACTTGCACCGGAATCGGTGTACTGCACCAAAGTAAAGACTCTGGGGTGATCCAAGGGGTTGGGGGTGGGGGGGCTTGGTGTTCAGGTCCTGGAACATGGTGTCAGAGGAGGACCTAATGGGGTTGAATTGTTATGTACAAAACTGAGAAATGTTACACATGTATAAACTACTGTACTTTACTGTCAACTGTAAACCATTAATCCTCCCAATAAAGAAAAAAAAAAAAGATGAAATGTATGTGGTCTTCTCGAGAATGCAGAGAAAGTATTTGATAGGATGCAATATCCATCTATGATTAAAGCTCTTAACAGATGTTTGTGGAAGGATCATATGAGAAGTCCACAGCTAATGTGCTGCTCAGGGGTGAAATTGCAAGACACCCCCCCCTTTCTTTTCTTTTAATGATATGTATTTTTTATTTATGTTTTATTGGTGTAATAGTTATTGACAAGATTGTAGGATAAGGAGGATACAATTCTCACCACCAAAGCTCCATATCCTTCCCCTCCCCTGATAGCTTTCCTATTCTTTATCCCTCTGGGAGTAGGGACCCAGGATCATTATGGGATGCTGAAGGTGGAAGGTATGGCTTCTGTAATTGCTTCTCCACTGGACATGGGCATCGACAGGTCAAGCAATACTCCCAGCCTGTTTCTATCTTTTCCTATTGGGGCAAGACTTTGGAGAGGTGGGGTTCCAAAGTACATTGGTGAGGTCATCTGCCCAGGGAAATCAGATTGGTGTCATGGTAGCAACTGCAACTTGCCAGCTGAAAAGCATAAAGATATAAAGCAGAACAAATTGTTTAATAATCAGGAACTTAAAGGTAAGAATATAGCAGGTGAGATTTAGAGTCTCCATTTTGGAAAAAGCTAGGAAGTCTATTTTAGGTATACTCCAAGGGACCCATGACTTTACTGATTTATATATATATATATATATATATATATATATATATATATATTTAATTTATTTATTTATAAAATAGAAACACTGACAAGACCATAAGATAAGAGGGGTACAGTTTCCACCACCAGAGCTCTGTATCCCATCCCCTCCCCTGATAGCTTTCCAATTCTTTAACCCTCTGGGAGTATGGACCCAGGGTCATTATGAGGTACAAAACATGGAAGGTCTGGTTTCTGTAATTGCTTCCCTGCTGAACATGGGTGTTGACAGGTCGATCCATACTCCCAGCCTGTCTCTCTCTTCCCCTAGTTGGGCAGGGCTCTGAGGAAGCAGAGCTCCAGGACACATTGGTGGGGTCATCTGCCCAGGGAAGTCCATTTGGCATCATGGTAGCATCTGGAGCCTGGTGGCTAAAAAAGAGTTAACATATAAAGCCATACAAATTGTTGACTAATCATGGACTTAAAGGCTGGAATATTGTAGATGAAGATTTGGGGTCTCCACTTAGGAAATAGCTAGTAGGTCTATTTTAGGTATATTCCAAAGGGCCCATGACTTTATTAGTTTTTGCCTGAGCCTGACATCTGATATTCAGGTGGACCCAAGTTATTGTCTGGGGAGATGATGTCATGACTGCAAAAAGGGCTAGAAAGCTGGATCAGGGAAAAGAGTAGCTCCCAAATATGGGGAAAGTGTATAAGTGTTGTTGGCTGTAAACACCTATCGATTTGATCTGGGGCCCATATTCAGCATAGGAGCCTACGTAGCCTCTACATCCCTGTAGGTTCGAACTTGCATTCTGTGGTCATCAGTAGGAACATTCTGAGTTGTACCAATTTCAGGACCCATCTTCTTCAGATGGTAGATGGAGTATGTTATCCAACCTCCCTTTGGAGGATGGAACATTCTCTACCATTGAATTCCACATTGAGGGCAAGGTCCTATGGGGGCTAATTTTTACTTGACAGCTAAAGTGCAGGTGGGCTAACAGTATTGCCTGAGAAGATGGTGTCAGAGCTGGAAACAGGAATAGAAAGCTGTATCAGGGAAGAGAGCAGCTCCCAAATATGGGAAACATATATAAATATCACTAACTGTAAACCCCATCAATCTGATCTGGGACCCATATTCAGCAAACTTCCATTTTAAGATCAGAAACAAAACAAGGAAGAAGACTCTCACCACTCTTACTCAACATAGCAAATAGCAAAAATTAAGCAAGAAAAGTCAGTAAAAGGCCTCCAACTTTGCAGATCACATGACAATTTATATAGAAAAATCCAGCAGTTCCATCAAAAATCAAAGAAACTGTTGGAACTAGTCAATTCACATATTTACTAAAGCCATTGGATACAAAATGAACATATTGAAATTAGAAACAAAGCATTAAGAAAGTACGAAGACAGAAGGTCTCTGGGGGAGCTGAGAATTCTGGGGGGTAGAAGACAAAGGGAAATGAGAAGACAAAGAGACACTTTTATACTTTGCAGTCTCATCAAAGGCTACTTTTGAGGTTTGTTGTTGTTGTTGTTGTTGCTGTTGTTGTTGTTGGTGGTGGTGGTGGTGGTGGTGGTTGTGTGTGTGTGCCTGTGTTTTTTTACTCTAGATACCATGGCAAAAAAGGGAATAGGCTTGTGATTGACCTTGAAAAAGAAATATCAGGAAGTTCAAATGACTCAGTAATGAAAGTAATGTTGTTCTGAAGTGTGAAGCATGCTTGGAAAATTCTCATTCTATAGTTATTTTTTCAATGATTGATTTTTTTAATATAAAATGGAAAAAGAAACAGACTTCCATCTATGAACAAGCTGTCTCAGTTATATGGAAGGTTACCATTTCCGGCCACACAATTCTGTTCAGCAATTATGCCACAGGTTTCTCCTTTGGCTTGGGAGTTCAGATTTGGTTTGCTGCTGCTGCTGCTTATCACCATCGTCATCCTTGTCATCGTCATTGTCATCACCAGGGCTTTGTCATTCAGGGATAACTTTTTTTCAGACAGGGACAGAGAGAGACAGAAAGAAAATTAGAGTTAAGCTTCCTCCAGTGGTGTAGAAGCAGGCTGAAAGCTGAGTCACAAACATGACAGAACAGTGCACTATCCGTTGAACTACTTCACCAGCTGGCCTAGAGTCTGCTGAGGTCATTCTCCTGTTTCACCCATTACAGATGTATGCACAGTGTGACTTGACCTCAGCAAGTCACCACCAGTGATTGGCAGCTTGGACCAAGTTTGCAGTCTCAACATTAAGGCTTAACCCCCAACGAAAATTGTAATATCTTAAAATTTTGAAAAATCTAAAATCATGTCTAAAACTTGTAAGCAATTCAAAAAGAGCACTAAAAAAAAGATTTAAAATGGCAGGTGAATTGATTTGAAAAGATTGTAGTCATGGAAATTTAAATCCAAGTAAGCATTTAGTCGCAGTGTATTAATAATCACATGCTTTTTAATGCTGTAGAGAAACAATCCACTTTTCAAATACTCTTACACAAGTTTGAAGACTATCATTGTAATTTGAAAAAAAAAACATTAACTTTAAATTTAAAAAAGTCTGATATTTAACCCTGAGTGTGTGTGTTTGTTTACTTTGGGTGTATTATTAAGCATCTTTAATTCTTTTTTTATTTTTTAAAAAACATTTATTTATCTATGCCCTTGTTTTTTATTATTGTAGTTTTTATTGTTGTCATCGTTGTTGGATAGGACAGAGAGAATTGGAGAGAGGAAGGGAAGGACAGATATGGGGAGAGAAAGATAGACACCTGCAGACCTGCTTCACCACCTGTGAAGGGACTCCCCTGCAGGTGGGGAGCTGGGGGTTCTAACTGGTTCTTGGGCTGTGCTTAACCCGCTGCGCTACCATCCAACTCCCTTTAATTCTTTTTTCTAATTAAAATTTTTTTTAATTGCCACCTCATTGCCAGTGCCATGATCCTCTCCTGGTGGCAATATATACATTTTTTCCCTTTTTAATTTATTTTTTTCTTTCTAATCTTTATTAAATAGGACAGAGAGAAATTGAGAGAGGAGATAGAGAGGGAGAGAGAAAGATAGACACTTGCAGACCTGCTTTACTACTCATGAAGTGGACCCTCAGCAGGTGGGGAGTGGAGGGTCAAACCGGGTCCTTGTATTTGGTAATCTATGCACTTAACCAGGTACTCCACCATCCAGCCGCCTCTTTTTCTAATTTGTAAAATAGAATTGCTAATACTATAATGTTCCTTGCTGTTTAAACTCATATCCTTACCCTTAGCTTTAACCTGATCTTTGTCTACCAGAAATGATTTCCTCAAAGGGTAGAAAGAGTTAAACTTCTTACCTTCTCCTTAAGTAGAAACAAAGACACAGAGGGAAGGTGGGTGGGGGTGGGGAGAGAGGGAAAGAGACTCCAGCACCAAAGTTTCCTTCAATGGAGTTCTTCTTCTAGCGTTTGCCCTTCTTCCGTAGCCAGTTAAATGGCTTTGAAAGTGACTGGGATCCATGTGGATTCAGTCGGCTAGGAAGGATCATCAGTTTCCCCAATGAATGTGTACTCACGGGATGCACCACGAGAAGGTCGATCCAATGCACCCCTTCAATGGAGTGGGGTCCAGGTTCAAACCTGGGTCATGTTGAGGTGAGCTGTTTTTCCTCCCCAATAAATCATGTTCTTTTCTACTTAATGGTATGATGGAAAATTATATTCTCAACTGAGTCTGGAGGCCCAAACAGTGGCATAATACTTCCTGAAGAAATAAAGTAATGCTGACGTTAGTGGCTTTTATTTCTAGTAAAAATAGGAGAGTGACAAGTTCTGTTGGAGCATATTAAGTATTGGAAATTTGTGGGGGGCTTTTTTTCCTTTTCTTTTCTTTGAATTTAATGACCTTCAAATGAAAACTCAGGTAGTCATTTTACAATTAAGAAGTAAAAAAATCCCACCTGTGGAGAGAACACAATGGTTATGCAAAAAGACTCTTTGCCTGAGGCACCAAAATGCTAAGTTCCATCCCCAGCACTACCACAAGCCAAGCTGATCAGGGCTCTGGGAAAATAAAATATGAAAAAAAAAAAAAAAAAGTCTTAAAACAGCAGAACAAGAAGTAAAAATATCTTCATCAAACCTATGTTTATTTTTATAATTTTTAATTTTTTAGCTTTTAATTTTTCTCTTGTATTTTATTTTCATGTATATTAACATTACATTCTCACCACCAAAGGTCTGTATCCCTACCCCCACCCCCCTATAGTGAAGCTGAAAATCTACCCTCACCCTCCACCCAGTTTTTTAAATTTTGGTACAGTACTGCAAACTCAGTCAAATTCTGCTTTTTATATTTTTTAAACTGACATTGATCTCATCAAATTTTATTGCAATGTGCAGATAAGTGCATTTATAGCAACCGATGTAATCTTGAGAGTACATCTAAGAGTCCATTGTGAGTAAACTAATAGATTTCCTTAGAGGGAACTGATACACTTTCTATTAAAAAAAAAAAACTATGGTTTATAAGCATTACATACTAATGCTACTTAAATGCCGTAGCCATAAGAATCATAGCCAAAATTGTCTGGAAATGAGCCCAAGCAGGAACTAAGTATTTAGAAGGTGAAATGTTACCTTTTGAACTTCAGCAAGCTCTCCCTTTGTTGTTGTTTCTCCCTTTGTTATTGTTTCTAAGCAAGGTCTGGTGGAATCTAGATAGATGAAACAGTACTCCAAGGGGCCAGCTGGTGGCACACCAGATTGAGCACACATGTCATCATGCACGAGGACCCGGGTTCAAGTCCCCAGCCCCCACCTACAGGGTGGAAGCTTCACAAGTTGTGAAGCAGGGCTGAAGCAGGGCTGCAAGTACCTCTGCTTTTCTCATTTTCTATCTCCCTCCTCTCTCTATTTCTCTCTGTCCTATCAGATAAAAATTAATTAATTAATTAAAATACAGTAAAACTGTATTCCAAATTCAACTGTCTTCCCCAGACCTTGTATTGTGAACACATGTGTTTTTAATCTTAACCTTTGTCAGAGACACCCCTCCACCCCATGAACTTGAAGAGTCTTATGAACACCCCCAAAATCAAGGAAGGCATTGTTTTCAGTGTGTGCACACTCATTTTTTTATGGGAAGATGATTTATAGTTTCAAAATTATCAAAGACTCTATACAGTTAAATTTATTTTTATTACTTTTTTTTTTTTTTGCTTTTGACTGAAAAGTTAATGCCTTGAATGTATTTTTTTTTTGCCTCCAGTTATTACTGGGGCTCGGTGTCTGCACCATGAATCCACTGCTCCTGGAGGCTATTTTTTGCCCTTTTGTTGCCCTCATTGTTGTGGTTATTGTTGTTGCTATTGATGTTTTTGTTGTTGGACAGGACAGAGGAAAATGGAGTGAGGAGGGGAAGACAGAAGGGGGGAGAGAAAGATAGACACCTGCAGACCTGTTTCACCACCTGTGAAGGGACCCCTCAGCAGGTGGGGAGCCAGGGACTCAAACTGGTATCCTTAGGCCAGGCGTGCTTAACCTGCTGCACTATCACCTGACCCCCCAACTTTGAAGGTATTTATTCATTTACCAGCAGGGTTATCACTGGGGCTCAGGTGCCTACATGATAACTTCAGTGCTCCCGGTGGCCATTTTTTTTTCTTCTTATAGAAACAGAGAAAAGGGGGAGGGGAAAGAGAGGGAGAGGGAGAGGGAGAGGGAGAGGGAGGGGGGAGAGAGAGAGAGAACCTGCAGCATTACTTCAACGCTTGTGAAACTTCCTCACTACAGGTGAGGACCAGGGGCTCAACCCCGGACCTTGCACACAGTAACATGTTTTGCTCTACCAGATTAGAGCTACCTGCCCCCATATTTATTTTTAATAAAATTGCTCTAGGGTCTCAGACATGCAAGCCTGGTGCACTATCTCGAAGCTCCTGCATCAAGAACTTTCTCTAGCCCTGGCAACTGCTGCCTATTAAATAAAAGGCAACTTGTGGTTGTCCCCCAGTGTGACCTGCTAACTGCAAATGCTCCCTAGCCCCACAGCCCATCATCGTGAGTCTGCACTTGTCCAAGAAGCAAGCCTGGCAGCTCTGGGCAACTGTGTCTTCAGATGGGGCTGCTATTCCATGATACTCTACTCTGCCCAAACTGTCATCTGCTAAACTGAAAAACTATCCAAGATTGGCTGAGGCAAGCTAGAATAGCACCAAGGCATTACAAGTCCCAGATTTTAGCCTTTCCTTCCAAATAATATTTTGTTTATTTTGGGTAAAGACAGAGAGCAGTTGAGGATTGGTAGACAGAGAGGGAGTGAGGGCTCTGGATGTGGCACACTGAGTAGGGAGTTGAACTTGGATGCATGAGAGGGAGAAAGAGAGAAATCTGGAAGTCAGGCGGTAGCACAGTGGGTTAAGCGCAGGTGGTGCAAAGCACAAGGACCTGCATAAGGATCCTGGTTCAAGCCCCAGGCTCCCCACCTGCAGGGGAGTCCCTTCACAAGAGGTGAAGCAGGTCTGCAGGTGTCTATCTTTCTCTCCCCCTCTGTCTTCCCCTCCCCTCTCCATTTCTCTCTGTCCTATCCAACAACGATGACATCAATAATAACTACAACAATAAAACAACAAAGGCAACAAAAGGGAATACATAAATAAATATTTTTAAAAGAAGAAGAAGAAAGAGAGAAATCTGCAGAACTATTTCACTGCTGGTGAAGCCTCCCCCCTGCAGGTGGGGACCAGGAGCTTGAACCCAGGTCTTTGCACATGATAATTATGTGTGCTCAACCAGCTGTGTCATCACCTACTCCTGAGCCCTCTCCTTAACCTTTCATATTCTTGAAATACTCTGTAACTCATAGTCTGAAGTATACTCATTCATCTTTAGTTTTTTTATCATTAAGACTGAACTTTTATAACAGTTTTAGATTTCCAGCATGTGTGTGGAGAAGGTACAGAAAATATCCATATTCCCTCTGTCCCCAGACATGCATAATTTCCATTACCAACACCCCCCATTGGAGGGGTTGGAGGCTTCACTCGTTACTGTGGATGAACATGTGGACACAGCATCATCTACCAAGTCCCAGATTACATTATGCTTCACTCATAGAGGGTTTTTTTCCAAGTCATTTTTCTTGGTGATTAACAGTGGTTTGAGAAATTACAAGATTACTGGGTATAGGTCCACACTGCACCCATTACTCAAGCTTTATGCCCCCACCTCTGCAATGATAACCACTATATTTACCACACTTGAGACCGTTTGCTGGTTTCTTGTTTACAAACTCATGTGTTCCAATTCCCTCCACTCCAGTAGTTGTCTTACCTCTTATTCCACAAAGTATTGTCACCTCTGGTTATCTATCATTCCTAGTGTTCTGAACACTAGGAATTTGAGCAAGGGTATTATCCCTGAGGAACAAGAAACACTGCAAGAGGACTGGTTGCAGGACACACCCAGAACCCATAATACGACATGGCGGGATCTGAAAAATCTGGTTCACAGAGCCCTCTCTTCCCACCCCTTCTCTGAATATCTTATGCTATGACTGGACAGTTGTGTTTTGTGAGTGAGTGAGTTGAATGACTAAAAAAAATTGTTTTGAGTGAGTTGAATGACCAAAATTTTTTGTACGACCCATTTTGCTCAGAGTACTCTGAAACTTAATTGACTTTGTATAAAAACACTGGACGCAGCCATAGTTTCTGGAGACATCCAGAAACAGTCCAAAAAATTTGTTTTTTTTTTCCTCTTTTGATTTTTTAAGTCTTAGAATAAATGTGAAATGTTTAGTCTTAAACTGTGTGAGTAAAGATGGTTCAACTAAGTACAGATCTAAATTCGTGTTTGAAATGATATGTCTTCGTAACAAAAGTTTTTCTCCTCCTGTGTGTTATAGACTACATGTTTATGTGTGTGTTTCAAGTTTGGTAAATATTAACTTTATGGTTAAAAGTGTTACTTTGAAGCTACATTCTTACCAGGCAGAGTTAAATGAAGGAGTTTTCAACACGATTCTTATAAAGATAAAATTAATTTTCTAAGTAACTATTTAAGATAAAAGTCTAAATATTCAACGTGACAATTCATCATCTCACAGGACATTTTTGGAGGACCCCCAAAAATGTCCTGTAAACTAATCTTGTGGAAATTAATCCACAACAATTCTGGCATCAGTCTGACATTGTAAATGTTAAAAAAAAAAAAAAAAAAGAGCAAAAGCATTGTCACTAACATGTGTTAACTCTCTAATTAACCTGAGTTTGTTTAAAGTCCAAAGTAAAAAATAGCTAAAAATTAATATATTTCAACTAAATTTGGTCTGAAGATCCTGCTGTACAGAGACTGCTACATGAGGTCACATAAGATGACCTTTAAACAAAATTATAAAGATACTTAAACCAATTATAATCATCGAGTTATCAATTATAGTAAACTTATAACTTGTTAAAAGTTTTTTTTTCTTCACAAGTAATTGATTACAACTATGTCAAGGCCTTCACATGAAGAAGCATCTGCTCATATGGTAAGATATTAAACTATATAAGAAGTTCCCCCATATACAATTTATGTAAATTAACAACATTCACATATTTTTCTTTTTTTTTTATAATTTTTTTTAAATATTTATTTTATTTATTTATTCCCTTTTGTTGCCCTTGTTGTTTTATTGTTGTAGTTATTATTGTTGTTGTCATTGTTGGATAGGACAGAGAGAAACAGAGAGAGGAGGGGAAGACAGAGAGGAGGAGAGAAAGATAGACACCTGCAGACCTGCTTCACCGCCTGTCACAGCCTGTGAAGCGACTCCCCTGCAGGTGGGGAGCCGGGGTTCGAACCGGGATCCTTATGCCAGTCCTTGTGCTTTGCGCCACCTGTGCTTAACCCGCTGTGCTACAGCCCGACTCCCCATTCACATATTTTTCTACACTTAACTGGTGTATCTTGTTTTGCCACTATAGGCCTGCCTTTGTCAGCCAACAATTTAAAGACTTTTTTTCCTTTATAACATCACCCATGCCACAGACATCCCTTACAACCCCCAAAGACAAACGGTTGTTGAGAAGGCCTGCCAAACACCTAGGCCCAATTAAGTAAAGAAAAAAAAGGGATACATCCCCCCAATATTCAGTTGGCTAAGGCACCAACTACATTAAACCTCTTTTTAATATCTATAAAAATTCGAACCATATGCCCTGCTAACCATGGGAAGCAGATTTGTTTGTGTTTCTTTCACAGGGATCCCCGGAAATCCATTTGGACCCCTGTCCTCTGACATCACCCACAAGATGACACAACTATAGCACCCCCGAAACCCATGATGTGACATGATCTGAAGAACCTGATTCACAGACTCCAAGGACAGAACTTTCTTACTGCCTTTCTCTCACCTATCGCTGTCTGCCCTTCCTGCTTCTGCTTCACCTGTCACCTTTTGGGGGGTTCCAGCTCACTCTCTACAGAGAAGCAAAGTTCCAGTGGCTGACCTTCCCCATGAAGATAGACGTGCAGCATTTGTTCCCCTGGTCATTGGCTTTGGACTGACGCTTCTATTGGATTTGCTGGTACACCTTTGAACACTCCCTTTACACTGCTGGGCTTCTCAAGGCCTGACTGCAGCAGTCCATGGACTTTTCAGCCAGCTGTCTCCAAACTCTACAGCATAGAAATGCCCCTCCGTCTGTTAGGCCCTGCCCTCAGAGGCAGGAAAAGCCCCTTTGCCTGGCAAGGACACAACCCCTCACCTATAGGCCCTGCCTTTAGAGTCAGGAAATGGCCCCTTGCTGGCAGGCCCTGCCCCTCAGAGGCAGGAGATGCCCCTTCACCGTTAGGCCCCTCTGCCCATCAGGCAACCCCTCTCCGCCTACCAGGCCTCTCTTCAGTCTCACAATGACCCTTGCTACTCTTACTTATTGCTCCCTGTCTTATTCCAGTTCCTTTAAAAATGCCTGCATGATATCATTTAGCTTTCTGCCCAACAGGTTTCTGTTCACCGCTACACTACTATTTCTCTGTCAAAGATAGAGTCTTTTACAGACATTGACCCATTTAACTATGGCCATTAGGTAAATAATAAGAGGGAGATGTCCGGAAATTGTGAGGATGTGGTTGAGCTTGACAGGGCTTGAACCTGAGTGTCAATTGAACTGTGTGTCAATCCTGTTAGTCTCTCTCTACTGAGAGTTGAGCAAGGAGGGATAGTAGTAACCCCAAAGGTGTGCCTCGTCCTATCAGACTCTCTGCCTCACAAAGTGCCTAGAATTCCTGATATTATGGCCATTAGATAAAAAGAAAGGGGGAGATGTTGGGCATTACGCCAGCTCCCCTGCATTGCTTGATACTATGGCCTATTTACATAATAATTGTTTTGCCTGAAAGATCCCCACCCATGCCTGTAGGGTACATAAATCCTGCCAGCCTTCTACCTTCCCAGAGTGCCTTGTTTTCTCCATCCCCTTTCCTAGCCAATTGTGTTCCCGCTCTGCCACAAGTTCCTGGTTTCTCTCTCCCACGTTGATGAGTAATTAGCAGCCCAGGTTGGCTCCGGTCAAGTTCTCTCCAACCCAGAGAGCATGTGCCCAGGAAGAAACACCCTCATGCTAGCCTGGAAGTCCCAATATCACACAGAGAAGATTTTTCACTGTTATAATATTTTAATGTGCAGTAATACAATCACTTATGAATCCTCATAGGGTTTAGGAAACCTTAACTGTTTTAAAAACAGTTAAAGAAGAGAAAGGTCTGTGCAGTGTTGTTTTGTTTGTTTATTTGTTTTTGTTTTTTATATATATTTTTCTTTTTAATTTAATTTATTTATTATTATACAGAGACAGAGAGAAATTGAGGGGAAGGGAAGATAGAGATGGAGAGAGACATAGAGACACCTGCAGCCCTGCTTCATCACTCATGAAGCTTTCCCCTTGCAGGTGGGTACCAGGGGCTTGAACACAGGTCCTTGCACACTGTAGTGGTGCACTTATCCAGGTATGCCACCACCTGGCCCCAGTGTTGTTTTTGAGAGCTAAAACATTATATCCCAACATAATGTAAATATTAAAGCAAAGAAGCCTGGTCAAACTGACTTGATATAATCAACAGAATCTTCGCAACTGAGTGAAAAAATGTGTTGGGGAATTGTTGAATGCACTAGAAAATGAAGTGAGAAAAACCACAAAACAGTATCTGCAAGTATCAGGGATTTAGTGAGGGGGGGAGCAAAGAAGTGGAAGTTTTGTTTAATGTGTTTAGAGTTTTTGTTTTGAATGATCAAAAAAGTTCTGTAACTACATAGTAGTGATGGCTTCATAATATTGTGACTGTGCTGAATGTTACAGTTAGACTTGGCTAAAATGGAAAATCTTATGTATATTTTGCCACAGTACGATAACAGAAAAATTGTTGAAAGGCTGGAAGAAGTTCTTAGCAAGGTCTGAAACAATTCTCATATGAAGAGATGGTTTTTGCCCTACCCATGTTGCTATTGTTCTAAGTATTTGGGGATAATTAGATATTCTAATCACCATGTAATTTGGTGTTCTATCAGGTTATACACTAAAATTTTTAACACAAAAAGGGAAAGTGCTTAGTTAAAAATATATGTACTGAGTGACCCTACTCTTTAAATCTACTTATCTCTGTCTATATTTATGCCTATTAATCTATTTATATCTATACAGTTATCTGCTTTTACTAATTTTTCTAAGATTAATATATATTATCCTATTCCAAACTTTGCTTATAAAAATGAAGAATTTTGTAAGTCATAAGGAATTTGTATTGTTTTTATGAGTTTTAGCCTACATGGTATAAAATATGCAACTATTATTTTTTTCTTTTTTGTCATTTTATTGGGGGTTTAATAGTGTATAGAACAGTTGTTGGCACATGGGTACAATCTCTCATCTCACTATAATAGTTGCCAGCAAAACACCCTTACCCCTAACTTAGGTTCTTTCCCCCCTATCCTGCACCAGGACCCCAAAGTCATTTCCACCCTCTCCTCTCTCTCCTTCCCCAGAGTCCTTTGCAATACATCACATCCTGTCCAAGTTTCTCTTTGTGTTTTCCCTTTCTGTCATGGCTTCTTTATTACTATTTTTTTTTTCCTACAAGGTTATTGCTGAAGCTCAGTGCCAGTACTATGACTCCACTGATCCTAGTGGCCATTTTCTTTTCATTTTATTCAATAGGAGAAAGAGAATTTGAGAGAAGAGAGGGAAAGAGAATGATAGACACCTGCAGACCTACTTCACCACTTGTGGAGCATCCCAGGACAGGAGAATGGAGTTGTCCCAGGGTGGGGAAGGTCTGTGGCTCTGAGGCACTCCCCATAGCTAGAGCTGGTATAGTGCCCAGGACCAGAGGAAACTGAGGGCTACCCAGGAGGTCTTCCATTGGGGAAGCAGTCACAGGGGACTTTGTCACTATTAAGACAGCAAGCCAGTGTGTTGGAGGCAGGGCAAGAAGCAGGTTCAGTAGGGACCCTGTAGTGTTTGAGGTCCAGCACAGTTGGGAGTTCAAGACACAGAAAGCTCAGAAGAGGAAGCAGAGTCAGCAACACAGCACAAGGAGACCAACTGAAGCCAGAAGAAAAGATACAGTTCTTAGAAAAAGCATGATTTTGTCTTTCTTGGTGGGGGAAAGGAGTGAGAATCTGGTGAATGCTGTGAATGTTTTCTCTAACACTATTGTCAACAAATTCAACTCTTAGTGGGATGAGGGCTACCAGGAGGTGATTGAGGGCTGACATCAGTTCATATAATAGTTCTTTACCAGATGAGAGAGATGAATATATATATAATATATATATATATATGATATATTTCTTTTTGCAAACAGGAGATCCCAGAGCTCTAGAATAGGTGGTAGTTGAAATCAAACCTGGAGCCACATGTTTGTAAGTCCTCTACTCTGCCTGTAAAGCCACCTACCCAATGTCAATGTGTGTATTTCACATCATCACCATCATCATTATTGTTGTTATTGTTATTTTACCAGAGCACCACTCAGCTTTGGCTCATGATGGTACTATGGATTGAATCTTTTTGCATAACCATTATGCTATCTCTCCAGCCCAGATGTGTGTATTTAGACTAAGAAGCAGTGAGACAATGACTGACAAGACAAAATAGGAAAGAGGAGCAGTAGTCAGGGGACAAATCTCTTGGGAATGAATAGAGAGGTTTCATGCATTGTATAAAGTGTAGGACTTAGGCAGAAATAGGGGTAAGCTTTTTTTTTTTTTTAATTGACACCAGGATTATCACTGAGGCTCTGTGGCTGCTTGATGAAGCCACTATTCCAGTAGCCATTTTTCCTTTTCTTTTCTTTTTTTTTCTTTTTTTCTTTTTTTTGGCTAGGACAGAGAGAAACTGAGAGAGGGAGAGAGGGAGAAGGAGAGGGAGAGAGAGAGGGAGAGAGAGAGGGAGAGGGAGAGGGAGAGGGAGAGGGAGAGGGAGAAGGAGAGGGAGAGAGACTCGCAGACTTGCTTAACCACTTATGAATTTTTCCCTGCTGCAGGCAGGGACCAGGGTCTCAAGCCTTAGTCCTTGCACATGGCAAAGTGTGTGCTCATCCAGGTGCACACTTTTTAAGATCATAAAACAAGAAGGAAACTAGAGAAAGAGACAGATGTTTATACATGGCAGGCATGTCTGGAAATTAAAAATTCCTTTGTGTCTTCATATGTTTCTGTCTCTCCCTTTCTTTCTCAAGAAAAGGTGAAAGAGACCACAACACCAAAGCTCCTTTATTGACAAAAACCATTCCCACCACCAGAACTCCGTCTCCCATCCCCTCCCCTGATAGCTTTCCTATTCTTTAACCCTCTGGGAGTATGGACCCAGGGTCACTATGGGGTGCAGAAGGTGGTAGGTCTGGCTTCTGTAATTGCTTCCCCGTCAACCATGGGCATTGGCAGGTTGATCCATATTCCTAGCCTGTTTTTCTTTCCCTAGTGGGGCGGGGCTCTGGGGAAGTGGGGCTCCAGGACACATTGGTGGGGTTCTTTGCCCGGGGAAGTCCAGTTGGCATCGTGGTAGTATCTTTCAGTGCAGTGGGGGCTAGGCTCGAACCTGGGTCACACAAATGGCAAAGAGGTACACTATCCAAGTGAGCTATTTCAGTGGTCTGAAAACTGAGGCTTATCAGACGACTTCTCCACTCCCAGTGGATTGGTGATGAGGACATTTATAATAAGAGGACAAAGGTCAAAGGTCTGAAACAGCCACTGTATAGATTATTAGACAGTGTCCAGGACACAGGACAAGACTTCCAGGCTGTGAAGCCAGACTGAGCATGAGAAGCAGATATCAGTCTGGATGATGCCTCATTCTCAGGGTCCCTACTACAAATGATAATAAAGGCATAGTTTGATTATTTGAGGGCTATATGGATTTATTAAGAATTATGAATAAAGAGCAGTGAGGGTGAGCTGGGAGGTGGCACAGTAGATAATGCATTGGAATCTCAAGCTTGAGGTCCCAAGTTCGATCCCCAACAGCATGCATGCTATAGCGATGCTCTGGTTCTCTCTTTCCCTCTTCCCTTCTGTTCCACTATCATAAATTGTATATATGCTTTTATATATAACACACTATAATGCATAGTGTTCTATGTCTTCAATTATATAACTCTCTCTAGTAATTTTTAGTTTTTCTTATAACATTTCCACCTCATCCTTCTTATCATATACAATACCTTGAGGCTCTTTAATTTGGTGTTTGTGTTCATGAACTTTGTTATAGTTTGTAACTGTTACCAAATGACTTGCATTTCTCTAAAGGACAACTATCAGACGGCTTTGCTCATATGTGCAGTGGGAAGAACTGATCCACCTTAACCTGTTAGAGAAAGAGACAGAGAGAGAGAGAGTGTGTGTCAAATCATTGCTAAGACTCTGGAAAACTGTGCTGGGTATCTTTGGGGAAGAAAGGAGGAGGTAGGTATAAAACTCCGCTGGTGGGTGTGGTGTGGCATGATCCCTTGAAATCTGATGGTCTTGTAAGTCATTATTCAATCAATAATAAAATTTTTTAATTTAAAATAATAACTAAATAAAAATAAAAGCATGGAAAACAAGAAAAGTGTCAAAGGAGCTGAAATGTCAAATAAGTGCTGACCATATAAGGATGTGCCTAGCATCAGAACAGAACAGAAAAACATGAGTCCAGAAGAGAACATGAAAACACTGTGGCAATGAAAACACCAAAATGTACAGTCAGCCAGTCTATATGTCCAGGGTTTCAGCTTTTCAAAAATACTTTTATTTTTAAATATTGGTCTCACAAAGACTCTCGGTACAGCTACTCCATTGTTTGACCAGGAAAGCTGAAAAATAAGCCCGAAGTCAAAGTAGATAGATATTATTTGACATCAGATGCCTTTTCTTCACTTAACAGAAAAGACAGTCACCTATTTGACTTTCAAATTCAGGCCAAGAATTGCCCACTGAAACAGATTATTCTTTCCCCGACGCCAGGCCAACAGTACTTTGTTCATGGAAATCTATGAATAGGTAACCTTGGTGATGCATCCACACTTCTGTATGTGAGACAGTAGTGCTGTTAAAGGAGCAATATCCACCTTGCTAGGAGTTACCTGTCCAGCAGCTGTGCTCTAATTCCACACCATCTTGCCCCTCCCCGACACTGCAGAGCCCAAGAAGCTTGTCCCGTTCACAAGGACCCTCCTCTTTAGCTGCCTGTGGACTTCCTCTTGGCCAGAACCCATGAGCAATAGACCTCTTAGCATGACTCACCCACAAGTTAAATATCCAACCCAGTTCAGTAAGGGCAATGGGGAAGGTTGAGGTCAGACTGGGCTGATGGGCTTGCAGTCCCACCCACTGGGCCACACTGTGGTTCATGCACAGGGCTGGGCCTGGCTCTGTCTGGGCTCTAAGGCTGACCCACCTGCAGCCCAGACACACACCGAGAGCTCAGGACCTTCAGTTTCAGACACCTTGTGAAAGAAAGAGTCTGAGATTGGTGTTATTACCAGCTGCCAGAAACCCTGCCATTTCTCCATCTTTACACTTGCAAGTACCTCCCCCCGGTGTGGGTCAGCTTATACTTTCAGTCTTAGCAGACTCTCTGGGGGTAGTCTTGCCCTTTCATTTCACAAGTCAAAGGTTCAAAGACTTGCTGAGGATGACATAGCCAACAAGCCTTTGAATTTCTAGTCTGTGCAGAGCTACACCAAGGTATTTCTGTGAATCAGTTTGACCAACACTCATTGTCTTCAGCAAACTTGGTGATCACATAGGTAGGCTATGTACCTGTGATGTGATTTCCTGGTTTTCTCATTTTCTTTTACTTTCCCCACATGGCTGGGCTTCATGACTTCACCACACACACACACACACACAGACACACACACACACAGACACACACAGACACACACACACACACACACACACACACACACACACACTCCCAGCAGTGTCTCTCATCTCTATCTATAATGTTGGTGACTGGGGCCTTGAACCCAGTCCCTCAGGCATGATAAAATGTGCACTACCAGGTGAGTTATCTCTTGACTCCTCCTTGTTTTCCTTTATCAATACTTGGCTTTCTATGAGAGGTGATAGAGAGTAATGTTCTCGAGGCAAGAGAATAGTGCACCTCGAATCCAGAGTCCAGAAAGAAGTTAGGTGCAAAGTCACCAGGAAGTGACAGATGGGATTTATTGGGGCAGGTAGGGGGTGGATAAAGATGAAAATACACACTCAGTGGGGGGTAGAGTGGAGGGTGAAATAGTGTTGCCTGCTTTGGAAGGGGGCAGGTAACACAGGTTCTGCCTGGTATAGACACGGATTTCTAGAGAATCATGGCCTAATTATTATTCATTAGGGGTTTGGAACAGGAAAAGCTTTCTTAGAAGAGGTGGAGTTTTCTTGGAAGTCAGGACCCTCCTCTTTTCTGACTGTATTTACTTCTTTCTGAATCACCATGGTGCCAGCTGTATGACACCATGATATGGAGATCCCAGCTGCTATGGAGATCTCCTTATAGTGACAGTAAATCCGTATCCCATGCCCTCCCCGATAGCTTTCCTATTCTTTAACCCCATGGGAGTATGGACCCAGGGTCATTTTAGGTGCAGAAGGTGGAAGGTCTGGCTTCTGTAATTGCTTCCCCGCTGAACATGGGTGTTAGCAGGTTGATCCATACTCCCAACCTGTCTCTCTCTTTCCCTAGTGGGGTGGGGCTCTGGGGAAGCGGGGCTCCATGACACATTGGTGGAGTTATCTGTCCAGGGAAGTCAAGTAGGCATCATGGTATCATCTGAAACCTGATAGCTGAAAAAAGAGTTAACATATAAATCCAAGCAAATTGTTGACTAATCATGAACCTAAAAGAATGGGTGGATTTCTGTGGAGAGATAATAGTGCTTTGTAAGGTTGAAGGTAGTGTAAGCATTTCAGGAAATTAAACTAGTATTTCAGGACATTTATGAGGGGCTGGGCAATGGCAGACCCTGTTGTGGTGGCTTCCCCTCTCTCCCCTGTTTCAGTCTCTCTGTATCTGAAAAATTTGTCCTAGAGTGGTAAATACTGAACAATAACAATAACAAATAAGAATAACCACTGTTTTGGTGAAATATGATGTTAGTTGAGTTAAACACCAAAAGTATTGGAGGACTAGAATACAGAAGAGGTAGATACCATTTCTGCTGATTGTTTCAGTCAAGTAGAGGAGAACTGGGAATAAGGCAGCTGTGTAGAAACAGTGCAGTGTTTTCTTATTGTTGCTTTTGTTTTTCATCAACTCCAGGGCTTCATTGCTCTTGGCTAACTTTTTCAAATAGAGACAGAGGCAAAGAGGCAGAGAGAGAAAGAGAAGAAGACCTCATAGTAAAGTCTTCATCAAAGAGGTGGGGGTGGGCTTGAATTTGGGCCAGGGACATGACAAAGCAGCACACTATCCAAGTGAGCTACTTCACCAGCCCAACGACGGAATCTTACAGACAGCTGTAACCAAGAAGAGTGACGGAGAATTGTCCAAACCTAGCTGAAACCACCACCACTGCAAAACAAATGTGTGAGCCAAAAGTCAGAGGTCAACTGAATAGATTCCCAAAGAGTCCACTCATCAACCTACCCTCTCCATCCCCCATCAGCTCTGTGGAGACACAGGAGCATCAGGACCCAAGATGTGGTCTTCAGGGACCTCAGATGAGAACTTCATTTTCCATCAAGTATGCGAGGAGAAAGCCAGGCCAAGACGCCTTGCCCTCAGATCCTGGACAAATCAGAGTCACAGGACAGGTGGAAAAGAATGAATTAAACCTCATTTACAACAACACAGAGATAACGGTTTGTCATTATGTTGCATGATAACTTAGATAATTATTAATACACACACACTGTGTGACAATGTCCACTAGGACTCACAGTTTGGACCGGTTCTATCTCAGAGCAGCATAAGACTCAGCTGAGGTCATGCAGAGAGTCTAAAAAAAAATAATAATGTTCAAAACCATATTTAGAAGGTCATAAACAGGTTTTCTATGCCTGAACTACAAAAAAAAATCAATTTATAAAGAATTCCACTTTGAAAAAAAAAAGAATTGTTCCTAGATTTTAGGCATTCTTGAATGAGAGAATCCCAGCTGGATTCTTTAGTAACCTCATCTAGAGTCCACTTAGCTGTTAGATTTTCCAGCTTGCTTCAATAGAACTCACAGCCTTGGTCTAACCCTCACCTAACACTGTAAACGAAACCAACACACACCCAAACCTCTCCTGCCACTTGACTTCAAGGGGCTCGAGACATAATACATGAAACCCTGACATTAAAATTATTTCTATCCAGATTGGGAGGTGATGCATTCAATAGAGTGCAAGTGTTACCATGCACAAGGACCCAGGTTCAAGCCCCCACTCCCCACCTGCAAGAGGGTAGCTTCATAAGTAGTAAAGCAGTGCTGCAGGTGTCTCTCTATCTCCCTCCCTACCCTCTCAGTTTCCCACTGTAACAAAAATAAATAAATAAGGAAAAAATGGTGTGGGGAGCGGTAGATTCATTGTGTAGGCACTGAGCATCAGCGATAAACCTGGTGGCAGTAAAAAATTATTATATTATTTTTATTATTATTATTATTATTATTATTATTATTATTATTTCATTTCCAAAGTCCCTAGTCAGCAGGACGCAGCCAGCTGCAAGTTTGTGGCTGACCTCATTGCAACGGAGAAGGTGACTGGGCTTGGGGTTCATGGGGATTATGCTTTGAAGCTTCTTATCAAGCTTCCAATTGAACTGTCAGAAGGAATCCATGTGGATTTCTCTGTCATCGATGCAGGAATACAAAACAAAGGCTTGGTCTATCTGAACTGAATGGAAGTTTAGCAATGGTTTATTTTCACTGTGGTAGGATACATGTGCTTACAACGGAGAGAAATTACGCTTTGCCTCCTCCTCATCTTTGTGCTTACCCTGTGAGCCAGAATGCAGTCGGCAATGTTTCTGAGGTCAGGCTGCGTCCTTCTGAACTAGCATTTCCTGGCTTTCTTCCCATCTCCTTAGCTACATTAACTAAAACCCTGACATCTAGAGACTACCTCAAGGACTGACCCCAGAAACTTGGCTTCACTGCTTTCCACCCCTCAGATAAACTGGGACAGAAAATTCAACTTCCTTAAGAATAAGTTCTGGTGATGGGAATTGTGTGGAGTTGTTTAAAAAAGCCTACCCATTCTTATAATAATAATAATAATTGCTATTATTATTATTTCTTCAGTCCCTGAAGACCTCAAATTTCTTTTTTTAAATATATTTATTTATTCCCTTTTGTTGCCCTTGTTTTCTTGTTGTAGTTGTTGTTGTTGTTATTGATGTCATTGTTGTATAGGACAGAGAGAAATGGAAAGAGGAGGGGGAAGACAGAGAGGGGGAGAGAAAGATAGACATCTGCAGAGCTGCTTCACCACCTGTGAAGCGACTCCCCTCCAGGTGGAAAGTCAGGGGGCTCAAACCAGGATACTTAGGCCGGTCCTTGTGCTTCACGCCACATGCGCTTAACCCACTGCGCTAACGCCCAACTCCAAAGACCTCAACTTTCTTCTGGGTCTTCCACACCCAAACCAGTGTCATCACCTGCACTCATATTATTCTGTTTGTACATTTAAAGCCCAACCTTTGCAAGATAAACCCAGGCTTAGTACTTCATATTTTGGCCAAAACAAATCATGCAAATAATTCATGAATTTCCTTATCAGTCCTAATCCAAAATAAAGCCAGAGAGTTTCCCATTAGACAATACAAAGTATTACCAAATCTAACAAGTTTTCATTTAAATTTAACCCTTTCTTCAGTATCTATTGTCTCTGCTTGCACTTTGGACACTGAATGGTAGGATAGTTACAGGGGACCCAGGGCCAGGACCCCTTTTGCAAAACACCGTGTGGTCCTTTTCTGTTTGGTCATTTTGTTAGCCTCTTAGATTCTCAATTAGGTTTGGAGGAATGAAGGCCTTTTCAGACAAGCAATAGCTAAAGAGATTCATCACCAGGAAAACAGACCAACAAGAAATACTCAAAGACTCATGTGAAATGGAAGTAAAGAATGACTCCCAGACAGGGGGTCAGTGAGCAGAGGAGAGCAGGCAGATCTTTGTGGGTTCTGTGGACTGTAGGCAGGACTGAGGCTGCCAAGGGGAGTGGCTGTAGAAGGAAGGGACATTGGTGCTTTGGTGGAGATGTGCTTGAGGCAAACATTTTAAGGTGAGAACTTACATTTTTGCAACATTTATTCTCTTATAAATCAAGATCCCCGCAAAACCAAAAATCTATTATTAAAAAATGCTGCGGTGGGTCGGTTTCCTGTTTGGGGTATGGTAGCTGCAGTGCCTTCCCTAAGGCTCATCAGCAATGATCCAACACAGCACCCCACTCCTTGCCAAACCTGCCCAATGCCATGGGTTCTTCTTGAGTCCCCATTCTTCTAGCCTCTCTGCTCCATTATTCCTAGGAAAACAAAACCAGATACATGCAGACCTGCTTCATTGCCGGTGAAGCAACCCCCCCCCCCCTGCAGATGGGGAGTCAGGGCTCAAACCGGGATCCTTTCGCCAGTTGAGCTTTGCACCATATGCACTTAATCTGCTGTGTTACTGCCCGACCCCCAAGCAAATTCTTTTTAAGAGATTAATTTATTAGAGAGGGAGAGAATGACAAAGCATCACTCTGGCAGCTGCAATGTGAGGGACTGAACTTGGGAACTCAGGCTCCAGAGTCCAATGTTTTATTCACTACACCGTCTCCTGGACCTTAAAACAACAATAACTCTTAAAAAAAAAAATACAATGCCAGACCAGCATTTTCCTTGTCCCCCTTACCCAACAGAGCAGTGTAGTTCTCCCTGCAGTCAAGATATCTAATCATGACAGGACCACAGCTGAGTGTGGGGTGGTCAATCAGAACAAATGCTATCAGAGCAGAGCAGGAGTCTGGATGCAAACACCATGAGCTTTGACACCCTGTCCCCAGGCACTGCCATAATGCTCTTTCCCTTGGCACAAATGTCACCCACAAATGTCAGCAGTCACTGTGCTGGCAATAGAGTCAGGACTCCTCTTGGCTGCTAGGTTCTGCATCAGGGTCTCATCCATTACTACAAGACCACCATGCCTTGGGCCTGCATGTTCCTCTCATACCATCAGCTACAACAGTGCAGAACTGCCTACTGTCCAACACCCAGAGACAGTCAAAGCTGTGCATGTCAGTCCTTTGTGCAAAAAGAAAATTTTACTACATAAGCTTGCATGATATAAGAATAATCTGTCCCCCATTCTGCCTCCTCCCACCAAGGAGTGGGAGAGGTGACTTACCCTGCAGAGTCCACACATTCTCATACTCACAGATCTGAGTTCAAGTCCTACCACTGCATGGGAGCACCTGCAAGGAGGAAACTTCATGAGTGATAGGACTGTGCTTCAGTCTCTCTCTCGTTATCACCCTCTATATGAAAAATTAAAGAGGTGGCCAGCAGGAGTGGTTGAGTTGTGCAGACACTGAACTGCAGTGATAACCTTGGTGACAAAAGAAAAAAAGGAAAAAAAAATACACATTCCATCTCTTCTGCTTGCTCTGGTCCTTCTTCCTAGTTTGCAATGTAGCTGATACTGAGAACCAGCAAAGAGAAGAGCAGGAAAAGGAAAGCAATAAGTAGATTGATGAACAGATGAACAGAGAAATGGGTCAACCACCATCATCTGTAGGCCGTCTCCTGCCTGTTTCCTAGATTCTCATTTTTGTGCCCTATGATTTTATCACCCTTGGCATTTGGCTAACCCTCTCCTCATCTCTAGCCTCAGCAGGAATGTGTCATTCTCCCTATTCCACAGATGAGGAGCCTGGGGCTGAGGGAGACTGAGTCATCAGAGCAGTCAGTTTCTGAGGCCAGAGGCTCCCATACTCATTGCCTCATTCCTGCAATTGGAGTGACTCATATTGTCTCTGGAGAACTAGCAGGCTGCAGCAGGGAGAAAGAAAGAGCACTGGCCCCTGAATCTGGGGACCTGCACTCAGAGTAGGAGGCTGCATTTAGCGCACCCCACAGGTGAACAGCTTCCTGTGGGGTCTCCGAATGACCTGAGGGCTGACTCTCTCTCTCTTTCACATTCACCCACTGTTGTGACCCCAGCAGGAGTTTGGGACTACTAGCATACAAATGACGTCAGCCTGAGGTGGGGACACAGAGAAGGGACTGTGTAAAAGCATGGACCTGGAGCAGCCCACTCTCTGCGGCTGCTGCTTCATCTTGGCTGAGGTGCTCCTGGTATCCGTCATGGTTACTTCTCCTGGGAACTGAACATGTGTGACTGTTAGCCGGTAAACTCTTTAAAGACTCCTCCAGCCATGAGTAGCCTATACATGAGCTGATAATTGTTTATCTTATGGGACTGAACTTTTGATAACTATACTCACACTTTATGAACCTAGCATACTCTTAACCCCGATGATAATTGGTTATTTTGTGTGCCTAAAATATATGTCCCATAATTTTGTACTGCCCTTATAAACCTCTCTTTTGCTTTACCTTAAATGAAGGTGCTTATTTGCAGCACCTAGATAAATGTTTGTCTTTTACCTGGTTCACCCAAATAAAGCCTCTATTGTTTAAACACATTCCCAGTGCGCTGCTGTGAATCCTTTTACTCCACAGCTCCCCAACTCTTTCAAAGTTAAATTACAACAAACCACTCAACGGACACAGTTTGTGGAAGTTGTTTTATTTTCTAGTATGTTGATCCAACTCAACTGAGAGAGCCAGAACACCTTTTGATGTTAGACAAGGTGAAGCACTCAGTAGAGCACATACCTTCATCATGCTCAAGGACCCAGGTTCAAGCCTCTGGTCCTCACCTATAGGGTGGTGTGGGGGTGGGGTGTAGCTTCACAAGTGGTAGAGCAGTGCTGCAGGTCTCTCTGTTATATTCTGTCTCTCACCGTCTATAAAAAAAAAAAAAAAAAACGGTGGCCAGGAAATGGTGGTGGAGCTGTGCGGAGAGTGGACCCAAGATAACACTGGTTGTTCAGGAGAAGAACAGAAGGGCTCAAAATGAATGAAAAAAGGTGAGTGGCAGGGAGGCTTCTGTGAAGACTGAGCCCTCAGTAGCAGTGGCCCAGCTCTGGGCCCAGCTCCGGTACCCGACTCAGATCCTAAGCCTCCCCCCACCAAAGCCCTTACCTGTCTTCTGTGAACTGGCAGGTGTCAGTGACATAGAGACTTCAGAGATGTTCTTGGCCTCTTTGAAGATGGCCAGCCCTCTCTGTGGTTACTGCCTTAGCAGGCTGTGGGGCTCTTGTGTAAGTAAACAACTTTGCTCTGATACCGGAAAGCTTGTGGTTGGGGGTGGGGGATGAGATTGCAAGGGAGGAGAAGCTGATGTGAGAGAAATGTTATGCAGAGAGAAGATGGAGCCTTGTCTAAAGGTGTTCTCTCACCCACCAGCCTGAACCATTCTCTTGTTCTCTGCCCTGGGGTGCAGGCCTATGGCAGGCCACAGGGCTCCTGCCTCTTATTTCCTGCAGGAAGATCACTGGGAACGGGAATGTGACTTGGAAAGAAATGCTCCTATGTTCTCTGCTGAGGAAATACTGACAGAATTGTTGGTAACACCTCAGCTTAACACTAGGAATCACACAGTTGACTTTCTTTCTTTCTTTCTTTCTTTCTTTCTTTCTTTCTTTTTTTGCTGCAGTGGAGTTAACAGCTAAATGCGGCATCTACTTCTGACAGTGTTCTGGGTTTCATGACATAATTTGGAGTCTCAATCTTACACTTTTTTAAAAATCTGATTTCTCCTGTTGCTTTTTTCCTTTTCACTAAGTCATATCATTCAAATATTTCTTTTCTCTTCTCTTCTTTCCTCTTCTTCTCTTTTTTGTATTGCTTTTGTCTTTGTAAAATACCTTAGATTACTCTGGGATAAAGAGGGATGATTCTATGTATTTGTCACACAGCTTTGCCGAGTCATTCACTGAAGCATCTGTCACATAGAAAGCATTTAGGGAGGGATGGGGTGTTGATGCACAAGCACTTGGGTTCCCACCTGTAGGGGAAGAACTGCAGGAGTGGAGAAACAGATCTGCGGGTGTCTCTCTGTCTCTCTCTACCTCTCCTTCTCTCTTGAATTCTCTCTATCTCTATCCAAAATAATAAATAAAATGTTTTTTTCTATTTCTTTTTTAAAATTATCTTTATTTATTTATTAGATAGAGACAGCCAAAATTTGAGAAGGAAGGGGGAGATAGAGAGGGGGAGAGACAGAGAGATACCTGCAGCCCTGCTTTACCACATGTAAAGCTTTCCCCCTGCAGGTGGGGATCGGGGGTTTGAACCCTGGTCCTCGCGCATTGTAACATGTGTGCTCAACCAGGTGCGCCACCACCCAGCCCCCAATAAAATATTTTTTTAAGAATGTGTAAAAATGAAAGAAAGCTGGGTTGTAGCACACCTGGTAGAAGGCATACATTACCATGCCAGGATTCAAGTCTACTATTCCCACCTGTGGGCAGAGGGAATCTTCATGAGAGTAGTGAAGCAGTACTCTCTCTCTCTCTCTCTCTCTCTCTTTCTCTCTCTTTCTCAAAATTGGCTGCCGAGAACAGTAGACCTATGGAGGCACCAAGTCTCAATGGCAACCTTGTAGGCAAAATAAATAAGAAAAGAGAAAGCATTTAAAATTCAACTGCTTCTACTCTCTTTTTGTTTTAAATTTTATTTTAAAGGGATATTTTATTATTTTTTGAACAAATGCTTTATTTTTCATTTGAAACTACTATGACTCTGTTCCACAGCACAGTTTTCTCACAGCATTTTTCATTTCCCTATTCCAAAAAGTATAAATCAACAAATTGAGAAAGGGAGTTAGGATGGTGTAAAAATATTGCTACCACCTTGTCAAAGGAGAAAGCACTTGGAGGTTGTGCATACTCAACTATTCTTTATTTACTGTTTTTGAGAGTGATACAGAGAGAGAAAGACAAGAGCCCTGCTCAGCTCTGGCTGATAGTGGTACTAGGGATTGAACCTGGTACCTCAGAGCTCCAGGCAGGAAGGTCCATTACAGAACCACTATACTGTCTCCCCTTTGCTCAGATGTGAGCAGTGGCAGACACAGGAACTCAGGGCCCAGGCAGCCAGATGCCAGTCTAGATCACCCCGTTGTGTAAACCTGCCCTACTTCCCTCTCCTTTCTAACTTCCAGTGTTTTTTATTTTTTATTTTTATTATCTTTATTTATTTATTTATTGGATAGAGACAGCTATAAACTGAAAAAGAAGGGAGAGATAGAGAGGTAGAGAGACCTGCAGCACTGTTTCACCCCTTGCAAATCTTTCCCCCTGTAGGTGGGAACCAGGGACATTGTAGCATATGCACTCAACCAGGTGCTCCACGACCTGACTCCTTTTCTGTTGTTTTTGTTGCTGTGTTTTTGCAAAACCAAGTCACCTTGAGCACCTCTGGATTCTATCACTGATGGGACTATCTGTCATTCCCAAGAAGTTTACACTGGAGAAAGGGAAGTGGATCTGAGGAACACCAGAGGAAGTCAGGCACTGTTTCTCTTATCTGAGATAGAAAAGGAAAAAAGGAAGGACACCCGGAAGTAGAAGTAGGTGTAGGTGACACTTAGACAGGAAGTGAAGGCAGGAATGTAGAAAAAAATGGGCAAAAAGAAAAATAGATATAGATACATAATTATAGATATAAAGTCAACCCATACCTGTGACTTTGGGAGAAGTACTATAGTCTCCAACAGAGGGGATGAGGGCACAGAACCCTGGTGCTGGAAACAGTGTGGAATTATGCCCCTGTTATCTTGTAATTTTGTAAATCGATATTAAACCACCAATAAAAATATGTAAAGAAAAGAAATAGAAATGGATCATTTGGATGAAACACTTCAAGGACAAAGCCCAGTGGAGCTAAAACTGTATGGGGAGACAAATAATACCATTTTTCCATTCTGTCTCTGGGCCCCCTCCACATGTTCCCTCCCACTCTGTTGAAATGTTGTGTTTTTCTCTTCTTTATATTTTTCCTATTAAAATTACCTTTTAAACAAAATTAGTTGGGTGGGGGTAGATAGCATAATGGTTATGCAAACAGACTTTCAAGCCTGAGGCTCCATCAAGTCCCAGGTTCAAGCCCCCACTCCACCATAAACCAGAGCTGAGCAATGCTCTGGTATAATAAATAAATAAATAAATAATTTCGACAAATTTTTTGATTTGCAAAGAAAAAGAAAGAAAGAAGGAAAGGAAGGAAGGAAGAAAGGAAGATATGGTTTGAGAAACAGCACTGAGGATTTCTGAATAACCATCACACTGTCTTCCCAAACTGTAATCATATTTCCTGTCACAGTAAAATTATCAGAATCAGCAAGTCCATACTTAGCAGACACCATGATCTGACCCTATATTCCTACAGGTCACCAGGCATGTTCAGAATCCAGAGTCTGATGTTTCAGCTAGTTGTCTTGCTAGGTTATCTCCTTTAACATGAAACAGGATTCCAGTCTGTCTTTGTCTTTCATTTCCATGACATATTTGAGAGGTGCTCAAATATGTCCAGGCATTTGCTTGTTTGTTTGTTTGTTTGTTTGTTTGTTTGTTTGTTTGTTTTTAGAGTGTTCCTCACTTTGGGCTTGCTTGTCTAATCTTGGTTAAGTTAAGCTATATAATCTAATCTTGATTAAATTAATCTATATAATCTATAATAGCCAAAATATAGAAGCAGCCTAAGTGCTTAATGGCAAATGACCAGATGCAGAAGCTATGGGATATATAATCAATGGAGCACTGTAATCAGAAAAGATGAAATTGAATCCTTTGGAACAAAATGAATGGGAACTGGAAGTGATGATGTTGGTGAAGTTACTAGGTCAACAACTGCATGGTTCCGCTGGTATGTAGAATGGAGAAGACTAAAGCTCATCTTCTGCAAATGAACTTGCAAAAAAAAAAAAAAAGCAGCCATCTCTTGGACTGTGAGAATGACAATGGTGGGGGTAGGGTGGGTACAGAAGTTTGGTGTAGGGTGTGGTGACTCACACAAACTTTGGGTGGGAAATTATACCCCTGAAATCTTGTAATTTTGCCAAACACTGTTGAATCACTAATAAAAATCAAAGAAAATTAAGCTAGGCACTTTTTTGCAAGAATGCCACCTAGGTGATCTTGCTTCCTTCTGAGAGACTCTCAGGGCCTGTCTGGTGTCAATAGGTTGCTACCCACACACTAACCACGACTGTTCTCTGTATTATTTTTGCACTCTCCATGTTCTATCTGAAAAAATGCAGCAATAATACCGGCTGACTCAAATGGAAAAAATACATATGACACAGAAACCAGTTAATACAGTCCCTGGGATATAATGGGACTTCCTGATAAAATATTAGTAATTTACCCTTTTGTAACCAGGCTTCTCACTGGCACTTAGTGTTGGAATAGGCCCACCTTTCTTGTCAGCCAATTTTTTTCATAGTGAGAGACAGAGAAAAATAGAAGAGAGAGACAGAGAGACACCTGCAGCCTCCACTGTTTGTGAAGCTTTCCCCTTTCAGGTGGGGCAGGGGCTTGAACCCAGACCCCTGCACATGGTAATGGGTATGAGCTACTGGTGGAGCTGCCACTTGGCCCCTCATGACAATGATTATTGCCATTGCTGTTATTACTGCTGCATATTCAACTTCATTTCCTCTGAAATCCTGGGGAAGAAATAAGAGGCAGTGTGGGTAAGCCTGGAGCGGTGGTAGGGATGGATGGGGGCCTGTGCTGACACCCATTTAGCCATTGCATTTGTTGCTGCCCTGTGTCCCTGGAGGCAAGAGCACCCCAGCAGGCCTTGGAAGGGTCACATCTGTCTGACGGTCTCTGTAAGAGCAGCAAATGCTCCTGGGATGTCACTGAGTATTTGACTGTTGCCCACTTGGTGGCGGGGGACGTCTCTCTTCAGCCCTTGGCAAGATGTCGGGTCACCTTCTCCAGGCCATGTGGCCTGAATAGGCTCTGCAGGAAAAGGGTCTAGAGAATACACGTCGCACCCCCCTCAAGGTAAAATATTCAACTAAAGTGTAACTCTGGGGTTTACAAGTGACACCTGCATAGTGTTTATTCCATGACTGTTTTACTGGGGGTTTCATGGTTTACAGTCCTGTTGTCAAAGAGTTTATTTAACTGCAGGCTGACAGGCAGGCAGCCCTCCTGCAATGTCTGCCTGTGAGTCTGTGAATAAAGCAGGCGAATGAATGATTTATTGGGCGAACACATGCTGAGGTGGAATTAATTAATTAATTAATTTATTTATTTATTTATTTATTTATTTATTTTGGGGCTTTCTCTATTGGAAGCCTTGGTCGGGCTTCATCAATTAACCTTTCCCTAGCTAGGTCTCTTCACTTGGGGAGTAAATCATCCACATCTAAGTCAGCATTTTCTTGTGCAGAAGAAAGCATCAGGCCTGCCCACCCTGCTCCCAGACCAAGCTACTGTGCCCTCCCCAAGACCAGACACAGAAGTGCATCCTGTGGGCAAGTGCCGGGGACCACGGTGTTCTGAGGTTATGGCTGGGGCTCTGTGCCAGCACTACAAATCCGCCACTCCTGGTACCCCTTTCTCCCTTTTTTTTCTTTCTATTTTGTTTGATAAGACAGAAAGAAATTGAGAGGGGAGAGCAGAATAGAGAGGTAAGGAGGAAGAGAGACACTCACAGACTTGTTTCAACATTCGTGAAGCATCTTCCCTGCAGGTGGGGGGGGGGGGTTGGTGGTAGCTCGAATCCAGGTTTTTGCTCATGTGCTGCACCCTCTGGCCCCCAGCAATAGTCGCTTTATTCCTTGCACTCAGTTAGATTGCCTCAAAGATGCTCTGTGGTTACTTAAAACTCAGAAAAGATACAGCCTAAAATGCTGATTTGGGGACAGCCAACATTCTGAGGGGGAAAAATGACTTTGAAACAAAAATTTGCTATCTGAACAACTGTGCTCTTCTAACCACAAAAGTTGTGATTTGCTGGTCTTTGTGAGGCTATACTAAATCTATTCTAAGTCTTATGTCTAACTATCAATCTCCTCTTTCTTCATCATTTGATGTGGTTCCTGTATCAGCCATGTTGAGAGGTCACTGTAAAATTTTAACAGTTAAGGGATAAGTGGCACATGCTTAGCCACAGATATTTTCTTCTACAAAACCCTGCAGAGCAATGAATTTTTCAGCAGAGACATGGTCTATAGAGGTGTTGTCTCTGTGTTGCTTATCCCATTCCATTCCAGGTACAGATCCTTTTTTTTTTTCCTCCAGGGTTATCACTGGGGCTCGGTGCCTGCAATATGTATCTACTGCTCCTGGAGGCTATTTTTCCCATTTTTTTTTTGTTGCCCTTGTTGTAGTTGTTACTGTTATAATAGCTCTTGTAGTTGGATAGGACAGGGAGAAATCGAGAGAGGAGGGAAAGACAAAGAGGGAGAGAGAAAGATAGACACCTGCAGACCTGCTTCACCACTTATGAAGTGAGCCCCTTGCAGGTGGGGAGCTGGGAACTCGAACCAGGATCCTGATGCTGGCCTCTGCACATTGCACCTTGGGCATTGTGTGCTAAACCCACTGCACTACTGCCCAGTCCCCCAGATTCTTAACTATAGTAACCCCAGAGAGAGTCCATCTGTCTAGATAATTCTTTAGAGCAGTGCCCAGAAAATTCTGAAACTTGGTGCTTCTCAAAGATGGTAAATGATTTCTGAGAATAATTACACTTAGACTGTGAATATGCAGATGGGCAGGCACACACACACACACACACACACACACACACACTACTTTATACATACAAAAAAATCCAGGTGGAAGGGTTTTGATGTTATAAGGTGACAATTGCTTAGCTTTTATTTTTTTTCTTCTTACATATTATGGATTCTGTTTGGATTGAGCTCTGAATCTCAGGCCTACTTGTGCAAAGAGGCCACGTGGTGCCTTTGGGGCCCTTAATCACAATGTCAGAACATCTCTGGTCTCTCCTCCCCGCCCTTGACTTGAGAACGTTACTTTGTGTGCATTTGAGCCTCTGTTTCCCTACAGCTACAGTACGGCCTGACCTCCTGTGACCTGTGTTGCTGTTTTTTGCTTGTGTGACCTTGGGGTCAAAGATTTCATTTTTTAAACTTAATTTTATTTCTTGCTATTTCTATTTCTTTTTAGACTATATACAACAATAGTAGAACACAAAACAAATTAGGTGTGGGCCAATTCTAAGTCCCAGAGATCTCCCCTTTCTGACTGACTATCTGTGGTACTTTCTTAAAAACTTAATATTTTCCTTCTTCTTTTTTTTTTTTTTTTGTCTGTCACCAGAATTATCACTGGGATCTGGTGCCTACACAACAAACCCTGTTCTGCCCCTGGCGGCCATTTTGCCCTTTTTAAAAAATTATTATTTGATAGGATAGAGAGAAATTTGGAAGGGGGCCGGTGGTGGCACACCTGGCTGAGCGCACATGTTACAAAGCACAAGGACCAGGGTTCAAGTCCCAAGTTCCCACCTGCAGGAGGAAAGCATTGTGAGTGGTGAAGCAGGGCTGCAGATGTCTCTCTTCCCCCACTTCCCTCTCAATTTCTACCTGTATCCAATAAGTAAATAAAGATAATAAAAAAAAACATAGTTTAAAAAAGAGAAAAATTGGGAAAGAAGAGAGGAAGAGAAAGCGGGAGAGAGACAGAGAAACACCTGCAGACCTGCTTCACCACTTATGAAGATAACTCCCCTGCAGGTGAGGACTAGAGGCTTGAACCCAGAGACTTGAGCATGATGATATGTGCTCTTAACCAGGTGTGTCACTAGCTGGCCCCCTGATTAGGGAGAATTTTTCTTAGGAGATGAATAACCTCCTTCACTCCATTTATATAAATGTATGAGAATATTGTTTTCACATGGGGGGATTACTGGCTAGGAGGAAACAGGCTTTTCTTTGTTTCAGAATCACAGGTGACTCCTGCTGATTTAAGTGTCTTTCTAAGGCTGTGAATTTTTTTTTTGGGGGGGGTGTTTGTTTGTTTTTTGGTTTCGCCATCATGCAAAAAAAGTATGGGACTGTCTGAGTCCAGAGACTCTCAGTTATGCGACAGTGACAGCAGTCCTGTGTGGCCATGAGTGACTCAGGCTTCTGTCTGGCTGGTGCAGTCTTTAGGGAGGGAAGCTGGGTCTCAAGGGCCAGGATGGCAGAGGCCCCTCTTGTGCTGAGCTAGGTGGAGAACAGGTGACTTGCTCAGCCATGCTCTGAGCCTCCAGCCTTACTAATTAGAAGCAGCTTTTCTCTGGCTAAAGCAAGTGCTTTGGGCAGGTTTGCCTCCAGGTAGGCAACTGAACACGACTCCAGTGTCCTCACAAGCAGAAGAGCCATCCTGCGTGTCCCCAACCTGGTGGCTGCCATGGCACTTAGGACAGAATCAGCACAAAGTTCGACAGGACATGTGAAGCCAAAATGCTCAGTGCCACCAAGGTAGTGTTATGTGATCAGCCTCTCACGGCATGAAGCCCAGCCAGTCTATCTTGGCGTTACTCTCGATCGCACTCTGTCATTTCACGACCATCTCATAAAAACTGCAGCAAAGGTGGGCGCGAGGAATAACATCATTGCAAGACTGGCCAGCTCCTCATGGGGCGCGAGCGCTTCCACACTACGATCATCATCTCTGGCATTATGCTATTCCACTGCAGAATACTGCGCCCCAGTATGATTCCGTAGCCCCCATGTCCACTTGGTCGATTCCAAATTATATTCCTCCATGAGGATCATTTCTGGAACCATCCGTTCCACCCCGGTTCCATGGCTGCCAGTTCTTAGCAATATCGCCCCGCCAGATATTCGTCGGGATGCGGCATCATCTAAGTTCATTTCCCACGTCTACGCTCGACCGGACCTGCCAATATACGCGGATATCTTCGCCCACCCTGTCCAACGCTTGACGTCTCGTCACCCAATCTGGTCCCCTACGCCTACACTGAACTTCTCTGTTCCAGTCTCTTGGAAACAGAGTTGGCAGTCAGCTGAGGTAAAGAACAAACACCTCATCACAGATCCCTGCAAGCGTCAACCCGGCTTTGACCTAGCACGTTATGATTGGGCCCTCCTCAATCGCTATCGAACAGGCCATGGCTGGTGTGCCGCTATGTTCCATCGCTGGGGAGCCAGAGACGACCCGAACTGCCCCTGCGGCTCCAGACAGACTATGACCCACATAGTCAACGACTGCCACCTCTCCAGATTCAAAGGAGGTCTCGAAACTTTACATCAGGCTCAACCTGACGCTGTTGACTGGCTACGGAAGAAGGGCAAACGCTAGAAGAAGAAGAAGCCTCTCACTGATTTCACAGTTATCCTGGAGAGCAAGAAACATGTCTGTCAGAAGCTTTAAACAATATTCACAATTATTGAAACTTAACTACACTTACTTAATCTGACTTAAAAAGATGAATATGGCACACTGGAGAAATAGTTCCTCATGAGGCAGAGAGGAGGAGAGTGAGAGACAAGCCAGTGTATTACTCCAGGACTTGCAGTGTTGGGAATTGAACTGGGAACCTCAGGCATGAAAGCCAGTGCTCTACCAGCTGAGCTATTCTCCTAAATGCCAGAACCTATAAGAGTAGGAACAGAAAACATCTAGCTATTGGAAAAAAGGGAGTCTCTAAGCCCTCATAACATACTACTTTTGCAACCACCCAAAATCAAATTTTTAAAGAGCTTCTGAGGTAAGGGAGATAATGTAATGGTTCTGCAAAAAGATTTTCATTCTTGAGGCTCTACGGGCTCAGGTTCAATCTCCTACACCACCATAAGCCAGAGCTGAGTGGGACTCTGGTATAAAAACAAAAATAAATAAATAAATAGAGTTTATGCTTGAGTTGTGTTCAGTGAAAAACAACTAAACTATTTGATTGTTTTCAGTATTCTTTGTCACTAGAAGTCCTTTGCGTAGTCCACAGAACTATTTTCATATTAATGTCTTAAAAATGTCCATAAAGGGAGTCGGGCGGTAATGCAGCGGGTTAAGTGCATGTGGTGCAAAACGCAGGGACTGGTGTAAGGATCCCGGTTCGAGCCCCCAGCTCCCCACCTGTAGGGGAGTCGATTCACAAGCAGTGAAGCAGGTCTGCAGGTGTCTATCTTTCTCTTCCGCTCTCTGTCTTCCCCTCCTCTCTCCATTTCTCTCTGTCCTATCCAACAGCAATGACATCAATAATAACTACAACAATAAAAAAAGAGCAACGAAGGGAAATAAATTTTTAAAATGTCAATAAGGTATAACTTTACTGGAAGGATTAAGGTGGTTTTTTTTTCTTTCTTTTTACTTTTACTGACTTTCTAAAATGATGAACTGCATTTCCTGATGGAGTCGTACAGGGCTAGGCTGTATTTTTCTTACTTACCATGAAGATTTTGCCATCATCCATGTTATTGCCTGCATCATACTTCACCCCATTTATCACCAGTACAGCAATGCCGAATTCTGCGTGTCCACCTTCAGTAGATGGATATTTTGGTTGCTTCGAGATTATGACTATTACTGTGGCCCTGGGTCTGGAAGGGGGGCTCAGGGTCAGTTCCCCGGGGTCTCTTTTTCCATTCACAGATAATCACTTTGGAAAAACCCTTAGAGACTCTGTGGGCCGTGTGCACAAACTTTATTTCAAGGACATGAGGTAGATTGTGTGCAGGAACAGGTATGATTAGTGAAGAGCAGAGAGCTTGTGTGGACCAAGCTTGTGCATCTGCTCTCAGGATTCTCCTCCCCACAATATTTCCAGTCTTAATCCCACCTGGAGTCAACTTTTCATTGGTTAGCTGAGATTACCTGACTTTTTTATTGGACCTCTATTTTCCCAGTGTGGCTACCTTTCTGAAGTCCCTCCTATATAACGATTACCACCTTCTGTTGTTCTCTTAAAACTCTCCCTCCTCTCATAGAAGAAGATATGGGAAAAGCAGCATGGCTTTAGTCTCAGGGTAAAGGGGTAAAGTTGGAACTAAAAATTCAGGGCCTCTCAGTTCTAAGCTTTCTGAACAATTATAAGTGATGTCACTTTAAACATCTGCGGGAATATCTTTGGACATTTACTTTCAGTTCCCTTGAGTACAAACCTAAGAGTGGAATTTCTGAATCATATGGAAAGTGTAATGTTCATTTTTTTCTTTCTTTCCTTTTTATTAAATAAGACAGAAAGAAATTGAGAGGGGGGAAGATAGGAAGGGAGAGAAATACCTGCAGTACTTGCTTCGCCTCTCGTGAAGCTTTCCTCCTGCAGGTTGTAAGTGGGGGCTCGAACCTGGGTTCTTGAGCATGATAGCATGTGCGCTCAACTGGGTACACCACCACCCAATCACTAATGTTAATGTTCGGCTTTTTTAAAAAAAAAAAAAAAAAAAGCTGCCAGCCAGTTTTCCCAAGTGGCCATTTTACATTTTACATTCCTTTTAGCCATATAAGAGAGTTTATCTTTCCCCATTTTTCTTGACAAAACTTGGAATGCTTTAATTTGAGCTATTCTAGCTGCTGAGAAATACCCAGCACCTGGACAGCTCACTCACAGGCATTTAGTATGTCTGAAATCTCCACTCACATGGGATCCAGGAAGTGGAGTCTGGCTTTTCTGCAATTACACTCAAGCTTCAAACACCATCATCAAAAGTAAAGTCAGTCTTCATCCACCATCAAGCTTCCTCTCCTTGTTACTACAGCCCAGGCTGAGTCAGTTTCTTACAGTAACAACACATGCAGCTCAGCCCACACGCAGACTGCCCAGAATAGATTTCTGAGCTTCTTGAAAATACGTGTGTTAGGGGTAGGGAGCAGGGAAGGAATCGTGTTGAGAAATCTTCTTGTTCACATTAAAACTAATTAGGCAACAATCATGCCACCAAGCTTTTTCTTTTCCTCCCCACCCCCCTTGACTAGACACAGTGTGGGCTGAGTTTATCATCATTTTTTAAAAAGATAATTATATATATATATATATATCATTATATATATATATATATACTTTATTTATTGGATGAAAACAGCCAGAAATCAAGAGGGAGAGAGGAAGAGGGGTTATAGAGAGGGAAAGAGACAGAGAGACACCTGAAACACCTCTTCACCACTCCCAAAGCTCTCGCCCTGCAGGTGGGGACTAGGGGCTCGAACCTGGGTCCTTGTGCACTGTAATATGTGCGCTCAACCAGATGTGCCACCACCTCGCCCCAGTTTATCATTTTGTGATCACTACAAGGACAGGAAGCAAATGCTGCAGGATTTTTGTCACCCAGATGGGATAGTGACATTGAAGAAAAGCAAAGAGAAAACACAGGTGTCACAGTTTATCTGGCAGGGGAGGGAAGTGTGCTGTGGTTGACATTGCTCGAAAACAAACAACAAACAAAAAAGCAGATGAGCTTTCCAGTATCTCTCATCTCCTCATTTGCAAGATGGAGCATATGACAAGGTCTGCCTGCTGTACCCTTTGCCAGGATACAGGCCAGACCACAAAGCATGTTTGCCTGCATTGGACATTTCTCCTACATGTCATCATAGGATTGTCAGATAACCAGGAGGGCCCTTGTTGCTTATTTTCTCTCCTCCCTTCCTCTCTCTCCTCTCCTCTCCTCTCCTCTCCCCCTTCTTCTTCCTCTTCCTTTCCCTTTCCTCTTTCCCTTCCCCCTCCCCTCCTCTCCCCTCCTCTCCCTCTTATTTATTTATTTGTTTGTTTGTTTGTTATTGGATAGAGACAGAAATTGAGAGAGAAGGGGGAAATAGAGAGGAAGAGAGACAGAGACGCCTGCAGACCTGCTTCACCACCTGTAAAGTGACTCCCCTGCTGGTGGGAAGCCGGGGGCTCGAACCGGGATCCTAACCGATCCTTGTGCTTTGCGCCACGTGCGCTTAAGCCGCTGTGCTACTGCCTGACTCCCTCTCCCTCTTTTCCTCTAGTCATCTTTCCTTTTGTTACCAGGGTTATCTCTGGGACTCTCTGCCTCCATGATTTCCCCACTCCCAGTGTCCTTTTTGCTTTTTTCCACTTCAGATAGAGGGAGAGAGAAAGAGTGAGAAGAGAGGGAAAGAGAGAGAAAAGAGAGAGGCCAGCAGTATGTTTCACCATGAGTGAAACTTCCACCCTGCAAGTGGGAACCAGAGTCTTTGTGCATAGTAATGTGTGTGCTCTACTGAGTACACCACCACTCTGCCTGGCCCTTGTTGATTGGTTCTTCTTTATCTCTCTGGAATCTGGCAGACTAGGTGTGCAGACCTGCAAGTGCATGCTAACTGTCCTCCCTCCACGAGCCTCCCCCTGACCTCTGCCAGCCACCCCGAGGCTGTGTGTTTGGGTGCTCACATGGTCCCTTCACTCCGCTCTGAGCCTCTGAGATTCTGTGCTGGACTCTGAGTCATACAGACTCATCCAGAGACCCAAACAGATGACTCAGAAGAATGATTTCCAGGGATGGGGCAGTGGTGCATTAGGTTTACAGCATACATCTTACCGGGTTCAAGACCCTAGTCTTCCTACCTGTAGCGGAGAAGCTTCTCAAGAGTGGTGGAGCAGGGCTGCAGGTGTATCTCTCTCTCTCTCTCTCTCTCCTCTCTCTCTCCCTCTCTCTCCACATATGTATCTTTTTAATTTTCTTCTCCTATCTCAGTTCCTGTCTCTACCAAATAAATAAATAAATATTTTAAAATCTTTTTTAAAAAATGAATGATTTCCAAATAATACTTATCATAAAGCATCAGTTTGGAATTTGAAAAACAAAGAAGTTGCCATTTCAGACACCACTCCATGTGGTCCATCTTGTTCTCTTTCTCACTTTCATTTCATGGTTTCCTCTCTTTTCCCTTCTTCAAGGAGCTGGGGAGGGAGGGAGCCACAGTTGCTGGCAAACAGAGTAGGATTTTGTCCCCGGGTATCTCTGAGGACAAAACTCCCCAGGTCGAGTTGTACAGTGACTGAGCAAAACATCCCTGGCCACAAGCTCCATCCCTACCTCAAGCCCTGGCTGATGCAGCCTGCATTTTGGCCTCAGCCTCCTTGACTTCCAGCCTAGGGAGACAGAGGATAGGGAGGAGGGAGGGACCCACATACACTCAGGTCATTCACAGAGGGGGGGACTGACACACAGGCGGCTGACAGGAGGCTGACTCTGTGTTTGTTTGCCATTGCACAAGGACTCCTTTGATCCTGGTGGCCACTATCATTATTATTTTAGTGAGAGAGAGAGAGAGAGAGAGAGAGAGAGAGGAGGGATAGGGATAGAAGGGAAAACAGACAGAGAGAAAGACACCAGCAGCCCTGCTTTCACCACTTGTGAAGCTTTTCCCCTGCTGGTGGGGACCAGCAGCTTGAACCTGGGTCCTTGTGCACAGGAATGTGTGTGCTCTACCTGGCATACCACCACCCAACCTTGGCAGGTTGAGTCTAGCTTAATTCTGTCAACTCAGGGAAGCCAGAAGTGGTGTGAGCCATGTTCCACTGGAGCCAGCAGGGTGGGGTGGGCAGCTGGGATATAGGCTGGAGGGAAGGCAAGGGCACCTGCTGAGAGCAGCTGGTCTGGGTGCTGCCTGACCTTGGGTGACCTCTGCAGCTGTCCTGGGCACTGACTCAGGGACACCTGTCCCCTGGCAGCTGCTTTCCAGCCCAGCCGCCCCTACCTCTCAGCTGTGTGGGCTGCAAACATCTCTTCTCCTTTGCCTTCTGTCTTCAGCGCTTCCTCTTGCTTTTCTCTATTTCTATTTATTTATTTTACCTTAGCTTACTCCTCTGAATACTAATTTTCACATCTCTGAAAATGTCCTGTTGCTGCAAACAATTTTGCTCTGGATGTGAGACTGTTTCCAGGAAGGGGGGTAGGTGGTGGGAACGGGAAAGAAGCTGTGTGTATGGTTTCCTGGAGCTAAGGCAGTAAATTGCTGCGAATCTGGTAGATTAAAACAACTGACATGGATTCTCTCTGGGTCTGCAGACTGGACCCTGCTGTGAAGGCTCTGGAAGGACTGTGAGCCGCTGGAGGCTGAGGAGACCCTCTGTACCAGCCCAGTCTCTGTCTGGCTTCTTCCCTTCTCCCACTCTGTTGTCACCAAGTTTGTCTCCTTGACCACATGTTCTTCCATTTTCTCTTCTAAAGATTCCAGACCTCCAATCCAGAATGACCTTGTCTTACCCACAAAAACCCTTGTTTTTTAAGAAAATATTTTATTTATTTATTTATTTATTTATTTATTATTGGATAGAGACAGAGAGAAATTGAGAGGGGAGGGGGAGATAGACAGGGAGAGAGAGAGAGAGAGATACCTGAAGCCTTGCTTCACCACTTATGAAGCTTTCCCCCTGCAGGCGGACCAGAGTTTGAACCTGGGTCCTTGCACACTGTAGTGTGTGTGCTTAACCAGCTGTGCCACTGCCAGACCCCCTCCTTGTTTTCCAAATAAGGACATTTTCTCAAACATCTGGGATCATATTTGGGGTGGGAGCTGGGGAGGTTGAAGCTGAAAGGAGAGGGGTTGGCAATGGTACAATTCATAGAGTGCAGACGTTACCATGTACAAAGACCTGGTTCAAACCCTTGTTCCCACCTACAGAGGGGAAGCTTCATGAGAAGCAAAGCAGGTCTGCAGGTGTGTCCTGTCTTCCTTCCCTCTCTCTCTCTCTTTCTCTCTCTCTCTCCCCTCTCTCTCATCTTCTATCTCTGCCTCCCTCTATCAAAACAGAAAGGAAAAAAACAAAATGACTGCTGGGAGCTATAGAATTATGTGGCTAAAGTGGCCCATAGATAACACTGGTGGCAAATATATATATTTGAACCAGGATCCTTATGCCGGTCCTTACACTTCACACCATGTGCACTTAACCTGCTGCGCTACCGCCCAACCCCCAAATATATATATATATATATATATATATATATATATATATATATATATATATATATATATTAAGAGAAGGGGCTGGGTAGTGGGGCACCTGTTTGAATATACACTTTAAAATGCTTAAGGACCTGGGTTCGAGTACCCGTTCCACACCTGCAAGGGTAGGGATGGTTCACTAACAGATCTGCAAGTCTCTCTCTCCTATTCAATAAAATAGAAAGAAAAAAGGGGGGCATGAAAGCCAGGATCTATAAATTTGTAGTGCAGGCACCAAGCCCCAGCAATAAACCTGGTGGTAATAAAACATGTATATGTATATGTTGTATATGCCTATGCCTATGTCAAGGAAGTCACTGCTCTTGTAATCACGCATGGCAAGGGCAAGACTGAAGGCTGAATGCAGTCCTTTTCCTCCATCCTCTTTGACTGCAACATCCATCCTTGGTCCATCTGACTTGCGGTTGTTTAGACCAGCTAAGGGTCAGGTGTGAGTAGTTCAGCCAGGACAGCCCTCAGGAAAGCTACAAGAACCCCAGGAAAGAGCTGTGGACACAGGGCAGGTGTGTCCCCTGACTCCTCCTACAGAACGAGGCCACCTGCTTCAGAGCTGCCATGTGACCCATCCTGCTGTTTGGGTTCAACTTGTAGACTAAGGGAAGTTGCTGCCATGGTGCAGCGAGTGTGAGTGTGACTGTGAGGACCGGGTTCGAGCCCCCACTCAGTACTTGAGGGGCTAGCTGCAGGGGAAAGCTTCATGAGCAGTGGAGTCTCTCCTCTCTCTGTGTCTCTGCTTCCTTTTCTGTAGCTCACTCTTTATAAGAACAGTCTGTCAGAAATGGTGTTAGAGTGCAGACACAGAGCCCCAGAGATAACCCTTGAGAGAGAGAGGGAGAGGTGAAGAGTCATTTTATTCTCAGCAGGCAAGGCCTTTGTCATTTGAGATGATGACTTGGGCTTCCAGACCTATTGACGTCCTGTGAACATCAGTCACAGGCTTGCTTTTTTTTTTTCTGGCTAATTTTCCATGATTATGAAACAGAGAGGCAATCTTCCAGGTTAGTTAAGGGCTGTGTGAGGGACGTGCTGAGCATACTGAAAATATGAAAGTGAATATAATCAGGCTTTGAAAATAACCCCTTGGCTCTCTGGCAGGGCTCAGTGTGTGTGCCCCACAGACATAAGCTGTCTCTCTTTGCCTTCACTGTGTGCCCAGAGCACATTCCCAGGAGGGGAAGGAAAGGCGAGGTTACCGCAGGTGGCAGGGTGTCCTGAGGTTTGCAGAGCCTGGGCTCCACTCTGGCTCAGCCTCCCAAGAGGACTGGGATGGAAATGTGGTGGGTGGGCTCAGAGGGAGAGCTGCTGCTTTGCCTGACTTCCTGGGTGCTGAGCCCAGGAAGGACTCACATTTACCCCACCAGGGTGAAGTTTCTTGTTGACTGTGTGTTCTGAGAGCTACCCAGGATGCAGAGGACCAAGAAAACATCCATTGCATTTGATTTTTTCTTTAAAAATTTATTTTTGGGCACAGCTATATACAAATAATGTCAAAGGACATAAATTATAGTGATGTTATGTTTGATACAGCAAATCCTAACAAAGGGATATTTCAAAGTTAACCTAATCGCCAAATAATGTGATTATAGTAATAACTATCTATTGTCTTCTTAAACCCTAAGACAGCAGGATCCTCCCGCTTCCTCTATAGAGCCTATATTTCCCCAAGTCCTGGAACCTCTAGGATAGGGCTTACTTCCCTGCATGCTTCTCTCAATTCATACCAAATGATATTCCATCCGTCAATCCCAACCTAATCAATGCAATGAGTACCACCTCAGCATGCTTCACTTTAGACTGTGTCCAGAGACGTCAGGCATGGAATGGTGGAATGTCAACCCTTCACCCTCATTATTCAGGTGAGACCTTTCCTTTCACAGTATTCTCAAATTCTATTCCAGGAGGTTCACTTCCCTAAAAATCACAAAACTTAGATATAGACCAGGTCCCGTAAGATAGAGCATATGTTCACATGTATCCATAAGTTAGGGCAAAATATATACCTGAAATCAAAAATACACAGTAGTCTGTAGTGAGTCAGTATCAAGTTCATAATGAAATAATAATGAAATATTGTCTACTTAGACTTAGATACCCTCCTCACCTACTTCCTATTACAGTTCTCTTACTCACTCGAAAGCTAACCTCATCAAAGCAAGGACTGCAAAAGCTGAATAAGGGCAAGAGACTGGCATACTTTAATGATGACTCTTTAGTCACTATCAGGCCACCCCATCAGCTGGGGCCCGATTCGGGGAGTCCTGAGATTCCCAAACAGACATGATGGGTCTAGAACTCAAATAAATCCCTCTCTCCATTGTTATTGGTCATTCCTATCAGGAACAACACAATAGACCCCTTTGTGGGTCCCCATAGGACCTTGCCCTCAACTTGGATCAACAATGGTAAAGAATGTTCCATCCTCCAAAGGGAGGATGGACAACATACTCTATGCTACACCTGAGGAAGATGGGTTGATATTGGGGCAGCATGGAATGTTCCTGCTTATGAACACAAAATGTGAGATCAGATCTACAGGGATGCAGAGGTCACATAGGATCCTAAGCTAAATATGGACCCCAGATCACACCATATCATTGGGGTTTACAGTCAACCACTTTTATAGACCTTTCCCATATTTGGGAGCTAGTCTCTTCCCTGATCCAGCTTTCTGGTCCTTCTGCTAGCCATGGCATCACCTCCCCAGACAATAATTAGCATACACCTGCATATCAGATTTCAGGCTCAGGGAAAAACAAACAAAAAAACAAAACACTAGTATAGACACAGGACCTTTGGAATATAACTAAAATAAGCTTACTAGCTATCTACAAAATGGAGGCGTCCCCAACTCTTCATCTGCACTATTCCAGCCTTTAGGACCATGATTGGTCAACAATTTGTTTGGCTTTGTATATTAACTTTATTTTCAACCACCAGGTTCCAGATGCTAGCATGATTCCAACCAGACTTCCCTGGACAGACAACCCCACCAATGTGTCCTGGAGCTCTGCTTCCCCAGAGTCCTTCCCCACTAGGGAAAGAGAGAGACAGGCTGGGAGTATGGATCGACCTGTCAACACCCATATTCAGCGGGAAAGCAATTACAGAAGCCAGACCTTCCACCTTCTGCATCCCACAATGACCTTGGGTTCATATTCCCAGAGGGTTAAAGAATAGGAAAGCTATCAAGGGAGGGGATGGGATACAGAGTTCTGGTGGTTGGAACTGTGTGAAGTTGTACCCCTCTTATCCTATGGTTTAGTCAATGCTTCCTTTTTATAAATAAAAATTAAATAAAAAATTTTTTTGCCATCTGGTTTCCTGCTGTGGTTTTCTATACCTGTGCAGTTCTACCACTCCTTGTGGACTCTTTTTTTTTTTTCCTCTTCTTTCATTTTCTTTTTCTTTTTTTTTTTAAAAAAATATTTATTTTATTTATTTATTCCCTTTTGTTGCCCTTGTTGTTTTATTGTTGTAGTTATTATTGTTGTTGTCGTTGTTGGATAGGACAGAGAGAAATGGAGAGAGGAGGGGAAGACAGAGAGGAGGAGAGAAAGACAGACACCTGCAGACCTGCTTCACCGCCTGTGAAGCGACTCCCCTGCAGGTGGGGCTTTTTCTTTTTTTATTTATTAGATAGAGACAGTCAGAAATCAAGAGAGAGAGAGAGCAGAGAGACACCAGCCACACTGCTTCATCACTCGCAAAGCTTTCCCCCTGCAGGTGGGGACTAGGGGTTTGAATCTGAATTCTTGTGTATTATAACATGTACACTCAACCAGGTGCACCAGCACCCAGCCCACCTCCTTTCATTTTCTTAGGTGGTGGGTGAGACAGTGAAGAGAGACTGAGAGTTAGCATGGTACTGATCCCAGGCTCTGGAAGCTTCCCCTTTTCAGATGACCCCACATAGTGGCTGGTGACTCAGATCCAAGACCAGGTACACAGTCAAGGGCGTCTGCTGCCAACTGAGCTGTCTCCTGGCCTCCTCTACAGTGTCTCTTAAAAAAAAAAAGTTTATCCATTTATTTTAATGACAGTGAAACAGAGAGAAAGAGACTGAGACAGAGATGAGAACCCTGTTCAGCTCTGGAGGATGGTGGTCCTGGCGGATGAACCTAGAACCTCAGAGCCTCAGGCAGCAGAATCTTCTGCAGATCCACTATGCTGTCTCCCCACCCCTACAGTCTTCTTGAACAGAAATTTGTTGATGGTGTGGCCTGAAACTCCACCCCTGAAATCTTAGAATTTTGAAAAATATTATCAAAGGACTCAAAAAAGAGTACATGAAAATTTGACTGTCTTTTATCTTCTCCTTCTTCTTCTCCTTCTTCTTCTTCTTCTTATTTTATTGTCACCAGGGTTATTGCTAAGGTTGGGTGCCTGCATATAAATCCACCTTTCTGGCAACCATTTTTTCCTTTCTTTTTAATTTTTCCCCTTTTTTCTTCTTTATTGGATAAGACAGAGAGAAATTGAGAGGGAGGAGGGAGATAGAGAGGAAGAAAGAGAGACACCTGCAGACCTGCTTCACCACTCATGAAATTTCCAGGAGCTCAAACTCAGGTCCTTGTGCAAAGTAATGTGCCCCACCACCCAGCCCCTATTTTATTCCACCCCTCTGTGTGTGTGTTGGTGGGGAGCCAGCTGCTGATTATTTGGTTGTTTCACTCACTCACTGTACCTTGAAGTGAACTTCCTGGACCAGCAAGGGTGCCCCATTCCACACACACACACACACACACACACACTTCACCACCACCACCACCATCACCACCATCTCCACCACCACCACATGTCACCTCTGCAATTCTTGCAGGGCCTCTTTTTTCTCTTTTTCCTCTTTTGTGAGAGTGGCTGCCCTCTCCTACATGTCCCCTCCCCTGTGGGATGTGACTTCTAGTCTCCAGCAAGCATTCCCTTTGCCCCATCTGGCCTTGACCCCCACCAGCTCTGCCCCATGGGCTGCAGAGCAAGTGATGAAGTACAAGCTCTGAGCTCAGATCCTCAGAGGCCTCGCATGTTTCTACTCACCTGCTGAGATGCTGCTGTCTCCATGGGAACATGCCCCAGCTGACCCAAAAGACTTACAAGATGGGTGACACCCTCACCCTGTCCCTCATGCTGACAGCTATCCAGCCACCAGGAATGCACTGTACCCATGTGCCAACAACTGTCCTGTAACCATCTATTAACCACCCCCACCAATAAAGAAAAAAAATTAATTTAAAAAAAGACAAACAGAACCAACGCAACGATTGCCACCTCAACATGCTTCACCTCAGACTGTATCCAGAGACTTCACGTGTGGAATGACAACCCTTCAGCTTCATTACTCGGGTGAGACCTTTCCTTTTATAGTACACTCTAATTTCATCTCAGGTAGTTCACTTTCTAACAAAGTCCCATAACCTAGATATACACCAGTTTCTGTGAGAGAGAGCTTATGTGCACACGTATCCATAAACTACTGCAAAATATATACCTGAAAGCAGAAGTACACTAGAGTTTGCAGTTCCAGATGCCACCAGGATGCTGGCCAGGCTTCCCTGGATTGAAGACTCCACCAATGTGTCCTGGAGCTCAGCTTCCCCAGAGACACACCTTACTAGGGAAAGAGAGAGGCAGACTGGGAGTATGGACCGACCAGTCAACGCCCATGTTCAGCGGGGAAGCAATTACAGAAGCCAGACCTTCTACCTTCTGCAACCCTCAACGACCCTGGGTCCATGCTCCCAGAGGGCTAGAGAATGGGAAAGCTATCATGGGAGGGGGTGGGTTATGGGGATTGGGTGGTGGGAATTGTGTGGAGTTGTACCCCTCCTACCTTATGTTTTTGTTCGTTAATCCTTTCTTAAATAAAAAATTAAAAAAAAAAAAAAAAGACAAACAGAATGAGTATAGATGAAAACCACACTTGCCAGGGCTGTTGAAATAGCTCACTTGGATGGAACTCTGCTGTGCCTTGTGTCAGCCCAGCTACACTGAAAGATGCAACTTCATTGATTCACTAAGCAGAGATTTCGAAGGTGCTTTTTAAACCATGGGCCTACAATTCCTTATCTACAGTCCCTGGAGTCATAAGGGATTGAGAGGAAGAGTATTTCAGATACATAGGCTGGGGAGACAGCCTAATGGTTCTTTAAAAGACTTTCCTGTTGGAGGCTCTGAGGTCCCAGGTTCAGTCCCCACCATGACCATAAGCCACAGCAGAGCAGGACTTTGATTTTATATCTCTATATCTTTATCTAACAAATCAATTTTTTAAAAAAACTTAAAAATAATATTTCAGACACACACACTTCAAGAGGAAGTTCATTTTTGGCAGCTCAATAGTCATAGTAATTGAGATCAGGATCACAAAACAGCTTCAAGTCAGTTTATGTCAGATTTTAACTAATGCATGAGGTTGCTACATGTGAATCAGCAATGCCAAGACTCTAGATTTCTAGACTCTAGAGCTGAAGGAAATAGATGTGGCATTGTATTCAGAAAACATTTGTGTTCCTGGCTGCTGTTTTCTGTTGGGAACATGGAGGGCTGGTTGGCAGGGATTGTTCTCTCTCTTTCTGTAGCAAGGCTGACCAGAATAAACACCCTGCACCTGTTTGCCCTCCTTCCGTAGCTGGCGGACTCTCAAAGGAAAACTCTTGGCTAAGTGTGAAGCTAGTCCCAGGCTTGGGGGAGCCAAGGCAGTGAACTCAGTGAATACACTGTTACCCCAGTTCCCAAGGCATGAACTCAGCTAGCAAACTCATATCCAAAAAAAAAAATCTCTAAGGGCGAGAGGAGAAAAGAAAGACTCAAATGGGAGGGCCAGCCTATTTTCAACTCTATGAGAGCTGATCAGCTGATGGAGCCAGAGGCATCCATCATGAAAATATCAATTCAATAAGGCAATTTCTCTTGTTCTGGAAGTCTTATGATGCTCAAACCAGCCATGAAGCCATCATGAGTTCACCAAGTTGGCATGATTAAAGTGGGACCCCGAGGGGCGAAGCCAAGATGGTGACTTGGAGAGAGTAACTATTGTGAGCTATGCAACAAAGTTGCTTTCAACCTGGAAATCTCAGGTGAGGCCACCAGGTTACGGCAGAATTCATTGGGCAGAGGGCCCCACCATGTGTCTGAGACCCCATCTCCCCATATCCCTGCCCCACTAGGGAAAGAGAAAGACAGACCGGGTTTATGGATCCACCTGCCAATGCCTATGTTCAGTGGAGAAGCAATTACAGAAGCCAGACCTTCTACCTTCTGCACCCCATAATGATCTTAGGTCCATGCTTCCAGAGGGTTACAGAATAAGAAAGCTATCAAGGGAGGGGATTGGATATGGAGTTCTGGGGGATGGGCACTGTGTGGAAATGTACCCCTCTTATCCTATAGTCTTGTCAATATTTCCATTTTATAAATAAAAAAGTGGTACCTACACATTTATATGTATATATATTTTTTCCCACCACTTCCATCACCAAAGGTCTGTGTCCCCATCCTCACCCTCATAGATAACCACTATAGTTCTCCCCCAATAGGGAAAAATAGGTTGACACTCTGTTTTTTTCACATTTGTACACTAAATTGTCTATATTCTGCATATGAATGAACCATTCTGTAGTTGGCCTTTACTACCTCCTTACTTGCTTCACTGAGCATAATCTTCACAAGTTCCATCCACTATATCCCAAAGGTCACAATACCACCTTTTTATTGCTGCACGATACTCTGTTGAGTATTTTGTCCTGTAGCTTTTTTATCCAGTAATATGTTGAAGAACATTTTGGCTGTTTCTAGGTTTTTGCTATTGTAAATAAAGCCATTGTAAACATGGGGGTACATATGTCCCTTCAAATCAGTTATTATTATCTTTTGGGTATATGCCTATGAGTGGGTTACTGGGTCATATGGCATCTCCAACTGTATTTGTTTAAGGATTCTCCATAGCAATAATATTTTTAATATTTATTTATTTTATTTTTTATTTGGTAGGACAGAAAGAAATTGAGAGGGAAAGGGAAGACAGAGAGGGAGAAAGAAAGACACCTGCAGCACCACCACTTCACCACTTGTGAAGTTCCCTCCCCTTCAGATGGGGTCTGGGGGTTTGAATTCAGGTCCTTGAGCATGGTAGCTTATGGGCTCAAACAGGTGCACCACCGCCCCCCCACCAGTGCATTAATATTAATGGCAGTAGTGATTATGATACCACGCTCCATTCCAGTCCTTACCCTGAAACAACGATGGGTGCTTTCTGGTGCCACGAGGAGGCAGCCTATTTCCCAAGGACCTTCAGGACTTGCCATGTGTTTGTAACATGTGCGCTCAACCAGGTACGCCACTGCCCAGCGCCCAACCATGTGTTTGTAACTGACATTTCCCCAGCAGATACCCCATCAGTGTAGTGTCAGTTATCAGATCAGCTCTGGAACCTTATTAGCGAAGCATCCTTTTGTGTCTGAGGTTATGTGAGTAGGTAAATGACACAGAGGATACAAAGTGGTGAGCCCAGGCCCGCGGGTCCCTGAAGTCTTCTCCAAACAGAGGTCTACAAGGCAGCGCTGTTGCTGGTTTAGCTGACTCAGTGCATGCTGGGAGAGAGGTCTGAGCAGCTGCCCAGCCAGCAGGAAAGGGAAAATGGCTGCCTCTGATAATGGAGAGAGGAAATGCATTTTCAACAGGGGCTTTGTGTGTGTGTGTGTGTGTGCCTTATTATTATTATTATATATTTTAACTCTGCTCACATTCACTTCCCTTTGTTTTATCCACAATCATCTTTGAAATTGAATAAATTATTTGGTATCTCTCTTGTCATGAAGGAAAAAGTAAATCATATCAGGGGCTCAAATCTCCTCAGTGATAACTTCTTTTGCAAAGCAATCTCCTTATCTCTTGGTGCACCTGACTTAATTCAGTTTTTGAAAAGATTGTGTTTTGAGCACTTCCTGCTTGTGCAGAACTCTGATGCCACAGATAACAGGGCTTGGATTCCAGGCCTTCTACTCACCAGTGGTGTGAGTCTAAACTAGTTACTTAACCATCACGGGATGCAGTTTCCCCAATTGTAGAAAGGCGATAATGCCCACTTTTCCGCATGCCTCTCCCAATCCATATCAAATAATATTGCATCTGCCGATCGCCACCTAATCAACGCAACGATTGCCACCTCAACAGACTGTGTCCAGAGACTTCAGGTGTGGAATGACAACCCTTCAGCTTCATTACTCGGGTGAGACCTTTCCTTTCATAGTATTCTCTAGTTCCATCCCAGGTGGATCACTTTCTAACAAAGTCCCAAAAAATAGATATAGACCAGGTTCTGTGAGAGAGAGCATATGTTTACACGTATCCATAAACTACTGCAAAATATATACCTGAAAGCAGAAGTACACTAGAGTTTGCAGTGAGTACCCCCCCCCAACACTTCCTCTCCACTATTCCAAGCTTTGGGTCCATGATTGCTCAACAATTTGTTTGGCTTTGTATGTTAACTCTCTTTTCAGCCACCAGGTTCCAGATGCCATCAGGATGCTGGCCAGGCTTCCCTGGACTGAAGACCCCACCAATGTGCCCTGGAGCTCCGCTTCCCCAGAGACCCACCCTGCTAGGGAAAGAGAGAGGCAGACTGGGAGTATGGACCAACCAGTCAACGTCCATGTTCAGCGAAGAAGCAATTACAGAAGCCAGACCTTCCACCTTCTGCATCCCACAACGAAGCTGGGTCCATGCTCCCAGAGGGATAGAGAATGGGAAAGCTATCAGGGGAGGGGAGGGGATATGGAGATTGGGTGGTGGGAATTGTGTGGAGTTGTACCCCTCCTACCCTATGGTTTTGTTAATTTATCCTTTCTTAAATAAAAAATAAATTTTAAAAAAAGGCGATAATGCCTGAGAAGCTTGTTGTGAGAACAGATGAGGTAGTAAGAGTACTGATTACATAATACTCAGAGTTTTGTTATAACTGGGAGGAATGGGGATTGAAAATTGACTAAAACACACACTTAATTCTTTAATTTTGGAAAGATAGGGAAAGGACATTTTAACAAAGTCTGGGGAGAAGAAGGAAAGAAATTAAATCTTGGGATGAAAGGACAGAACTAGATCTAGATTAGCAGGGGGCTGGGGGATGAAAGCAAGGAGACTGAGGAAGTGAAAACATGCTTCTCTGCAGAAAACAGCAGTGACACAGAGGCAGGAGAGAGTTGGAGTGGAGTAACCCTAAGACTTAGATTCTGTCAATACTGTGTGGGGTGGGGGTGAGGAGAGATGTCGTCTCCCATTTTCCTCCCTAGCACTCTTTTATTTGTCCAGATAAGTTCTCTGATTTGGGCATTTAAAAATGTCATGCTGACATCTGTAGTAGCAGCCTAGCGCAGACACTGGTGAAGATAGGTGGGAGAGGAGGATGGGAAGTCAGTCAATTATGAATATAGAGGGTCCAGAAATGAGATTTTTTTGTATCTTATTTTATTTTATTATATTATAGTATATTATATTTTATTGATAGAGACAGAATGGCAGAAAGAGAAAGACACCATACACTGAAGCAGCACACTCTCCAAGCGAGGTATTTCACCAGACCAATGAGATGTTCTAAAAGAGTCCTTGCAGGCACCTGGACCTGCCGAGAGGCACGGCCTTAGGAAGGTGGGTGCAGGCTGAGCTGGGGGCGTGTGTGTGAGGGGGGAAGAAAGACAGCAGGACAAGGGAGATAATCAGGGAAGTCATATAGCTACAGCAAAGTAAAGGCAGATTATATAATCTTTCCAAACACAAAAGTGGAAATCGTAACTTCAGTGCCAGGAGAGTCAGCTCATTAAGTAGACACCTGAGTGAGAGAGGCAGTCCATGTGGTAGAGCACAAGCCTTATAGCCCAGGTTCAAACCCCAGCACTAAGTGGGAGGCACCACAGTACCAGAGGAAACTCTGCTATTCAAACCCCAGCACTAAGTGGGAGGCACCACAGTACCAGAGGAAACTCTGCTATTGTAGCCTCCTCCTCCTCCTTTTTCTCCTCCTCCTCCTCCTCCTCCTCCTCCTCCTCCTCCTCCTCCTCCTCCTTCTTCTTCTTCTTCTTCTTCTTCTTCTTCTCCTCCTCCTTCTCCTCCTCCTCCTCCTCCTCCTCCTCCTCCTCCTCCTCCTCCTTCTTCTTCTCTCTCTCTCTCTCTCTCTCTCTCTCTCTCTCAATGAAAAAAACAGCCTGGAGCCTCTTCCTTGCTTTCTCCCTCTCTCTCTCTCTCTCTGAATGAAAAAGCAGTACAGAAAGTTCCCCTCTCTCCACTACCACTGGTCTCATAAGGAATAGCGTCTTGTGGGCCCTCTCAGGACCTTGGCTCTACCATAAAGCAATGATGGTAGGGATAACCCCCGTCTCTGAAGGGAGGCTGGGGGTATCCTACCCTGCCACTTGAAAAAGAACTGGTCCTGAAATGAGTGCAGCCTGCATTGTTCCTCAGATGTGACCATGAGCTATATGCTCAGACCAATAGGGACTTAGAGGTTACACAGGCTCTGACACTAAATATAAATATGCATTTACATATGGGCCCTGGAGCAGGTGGATGGAGGTAAATAGTTAATTTTAGCCACTTTTTTTTTTTATAAAAATGGAAGCTACTCCTTTTCCTAATCCAATTTTCTAGCCCCTTTCTCCACTCTGACACCATTCTCTCAGACAATACTCTCATCTAGCCTCAGGCTAGCTACCAAACTCAAGCAAAACTACTATAGTTTTATGCCCCCAGGAACATGCCTAAAATGGTTCTCCTAGCTTTCTTCTACTTTAAAATCCCTAATCTCGTTTGCTCTGATCCTACTTTCTGGTTCCTGTTCATTAACCATCTTGTCTCAACTTTGGTCATGCCACCTTCCAGACACCAAGCTGCAGATGCTACCATGACTCCACCATGAATTCTCTGGGCAGATGACCTCACCAATGTGTCTTGGACCCTTGTATCTCCAGAGCTCTGGTCCACTAGGGAAAGATAGAAACAGGCTGGGGGTATGGATCAACCTGTCAATGCCCATGCTCAGCAGAGAAACAGCTACAGAAGCCAGAACTCCTACCTTCTGCTCCCCGTAAACAACCTTGATCCACACTCCCAGTAGTGGAGAAGTGATAGGATGACGATAAGAGGAGTCTGCACTCCAGCTCCATCAATACCCAGAGAGAAAGAAGGAAAAGGAGAGGGACATATGGAGGTAGTTATGATGTCATGAGTGGCTTAAAGGGAAAGAGAAGAGTGAATCAGAAAAAGAAGGGGCAACTATGTATAAATGTGGACAGATAGTTGTAAAGAAGATGGTTGTCTAAACCTTTAGGGGAACTGTGATGGATTGCAGTGGGATGAGAACTCTGGTAGTGGGAATGGTGTGGATTCAAACCCCTGTCGACATGTAATATATAAAATATAAAATTTAATATATAAAAATATAAAAAAAAGAAAAAGAGAGACAAAGCAGTGCAGTGCCTATCTGCCACACACACACACACACACACACACACACACACACACACACACACACACACACCCCTCTCCAGCCTAGAACAGTGAAATCAGTATGTCTCAGGCTTCACTTTTTTTTAAGAAGAAGGAGACTTGTGGCTAAAATTTCAGCAAGGACCCAGCATAAGCATGCTTATTCCTGCCTAAGGGGCTCCTGTCTACTCTGGGACCCAGCCTCTCACCTCCAATGATCCCAGTACTTGGTCCTCCCAACACACAACACTCCCCAAAGTGAGTCACCCTGCTCAGTTCCTGCTTCCAGACAAGCTACTCTCTTCAAACAAATAGGTGGTGCAAAGCGACAGGAGTGGGAGATGCATCCCACCCGAGCAGGCAGCTCCAGGGAGCTTTGGTGTCAGCCACTCAGGAGACAAGGTGTGTGGGAAGCCGGGGTGCTGGTTGCCTGTCCATGTGTTTAGGTCTGTCTGTCAATACAGTGATCACTGCAGCTCTGAGCCTGTAAAGCTCTGCTAATTCTAGTGACCCTTCTTTCCTTTTTCTTTCCTCTGATAGAAGATGAGATATAAAGACAAACAGAGAAATAAAGAGAGACAGAGAGAACAAAGGAGAGACACCTGCAGACCTGCTCCACCACTTGCGAAGCTTCCCCGCCACAGGTGGGAACCTGGGACTCGAACCTGGATCCTTATGTTCCTTGCACATGATAACATGTGCACTCAACTAGGTATTCCACTGACCCACCTGGAATCTTTATTTTTGTAAATTTATTCATCTATTTATTTATTGGATAGAGACAGAGATATTGAGAGAGAAGGAGAAGATGATAAACAGACAGATAGACAGACAGACAGGCAGATAGAAAAACCTGCAGAGCTGCTTCAATGCTTGTGCAGTTTCCCCATTGCAGGTGGGGACCTGGGGCTCAAACCTGGGTCCTTGAGCAAGTTGTCTTTACACCTGCCTATGTATCTGTCTTCTGGTCTGCCAACCTTTCCCCCTCCTTTCTTGCCAGAGCTGAAACCAGTTCAACTATTTAACTGTGGTAAGGATACAAACTTAGGGCAAAAAGCATAGATAGCTAGACTATGGGTTGAAATGTGCTATAATAAGGCAAGAATGTTTTTATTTCTCTCTTTTATTTGATAGGACAGAGACAAATTGAGAGGGGGTGGGAGAGAGAGGGGCTGGATGGTGGCACACCTGGTTTAGTGCACATGTTACAATGCCGAAGGACCTAGGTTCGATCCTTCAGTCCCCACCTGTAAGGAGGAAAGTTTCACGAGTTGTGAAGCAGTGTTGTGGCTGTCTCTCTGATTCTCTCACTCTCTATCACCCCCTCAATTTCTGGCTGTCTCTAACCAATAAATAAATTAAGATAGGGGGCTGGCCAGTAGTGCAGGGGGTTAAGTGCACATGGTACAAAGCACAAGGACCAGCATAAAGATCCCGGTTCAAGGTCCCTGGTTCCCCACCTGCACGGGGGTCACTTCACAGGAGGTGAAGCAGGTTTGCAGGTGTCTATCTTTCTCTCCCCCTCCCTGTCTTCCCTTCCTCTCTCAATTTCTCTCTGTCCTATCCAACAGCAGCAACAATAATAATAACAACAATAATCCAACAAAATGGAAACAATGGCCTCCAGTAGCAGTGGATTCATGGCACAGGCACTGAGCCCCAGCGATAACCCTGGATGCAAAATAAATAATTTTAAAGGGGGCCAGTCGATAGTGCACCAGGTTAAATGCACATGGCAAGAAGTGCAAGGGCCAGAATAAGGCCAGCTCCCCACCTGCAGAAGGGTCACTTCTCAGGCGGTGAAGCAGGTCTTCAGGTGTCCATCTTTCTCTTCCCCCTCTGTCTTCACTTCCTCTCTCAGTTTCTCTGTCCTATCCAACAACAATGGCAGCAATAACAACAATAACATTAGCAACAACAACAAAATGAAATGGATTTTGGAGCAATGGATTCATAGTGCAGACACTGAGCCCCAGCAATAACCCTGGAGGCAAAAAAATAAAATTAAATAAATAGAACTAAAATAAAAAAGAGAGAGAGAAAGACAGACCCTGCAGCCTTGTTCCATCACTTTTGAAGCTTCCCCCCTGGAAGTGGGGAGCAGGGGCTTAAACTTGGGTCCTTGCACATGACAACATGTGTGCACAACTGAGTGCACAAGTGCCCAGTTCCAGTAATGCTTTTTCTAAAGATTTATTTTATTAATCTCATATGAGAGAGAGAGAGAGAGAGAGAAGCCAAAGAGCCACTCAGTTGCCTGTGGGGCTGGGGATCAAACTGGAAGATTCAGTCAACTGAGTCCCATGACCACCAGCTGGGCTATCTCTCTAGGTGTAGTGAGCGCCCCTCATTACGTACAAGGCCTCCTGCTAGCCAGTCACTCCGGTGCTCTACGAACCAGCCCTCTTGTAGCAGGAAGGGCTCAGTGCTGAACTGGCCAAGATCAAGACAGGGTTTCTGAGCCCTCACACCTGGAGGTAGACGCCTAGCTCTTTTCCTCAAGCGGTCCAGCCTTTCCTCATCGACCCTGGAGGCCAGGCCAAGTCTTCTCTGAAGTCCAGGGCTGGCGGTCAACTCCCAGAGAGAAAGCAGATGCCTTCTAGACACTATCCTCTTCAACACCACGGCTCTGAGCATTTGTCATTCCCCACTTTCAGGTGACCCTCCACCACCTGAGGGAAGGAGGCGAGAGGCTCCTAGTCCCTTGGGGAAACTAGAATTCCCTGCATCCTGGGAGTTCTTGTCATTCCTCCACTGGGACTTGGCGCTGCTGTGTTGGGATTTGCTTTAGAGAACTATTCTGGAACGCAGCTGAACTGAGGAAGAATTTTAGATTAGAGACTGAGGCTCTGTTGACACAGTTTGTAACCAGAAAAGACCAGCTCCTCACCCTGCCTCTTAAGAAGTTCCCAGGCCAGGTGCTGTTGCACCCAGTTGTAGACACACACAAAAATTATCATACACAAGGACCTGGGTTCAAGCCCTCGGTTTCCACTTGCAGGGGGAAAGTTTTGCAAATGGTAGAGCAGGACTGCAGGTGTTTCTCTGTCTCTCTTCCTCTGTATCTCCCTGCTCCTCTCAATTTCTCTCTATCCTATAAAGAAAAGGGGGAGGGGGTGAATGGTTGCCTGGAGTGGTAGATTCCTCTTTCAGGCACCAAGCCTCAGCAGTAACCCCTTTGGCAATTTATCTCAACCAGCCACACTTGTCGACTGGGCCTAGATCTGGTAGTTCCCATGACCCTCAGGTTCAATTATTCACTGACAAGAGCTCAGGGAACCCAGCAAATTGCTATGCTTAGGGTAAAAGCTTTGTATCAAGAATGCAGGACACATGACTTTTTTTTTTTTAATTTATTCCCTTTTTGTTGCCCTTTTTATTGTTGTTGTAGTTATTATTGTTGTTGTTATTGATGTCGTTGTTGTTGGATAGGACAGAGAGAAATGGAGAGAGGAGGGGAAGAAAGAGAGGGGGAGAGAAAAAGACAGCTTCACCACCTGTGAAGCGACTCCCTTGCAGGTGGGGAGCCGAGGGCTCGAACTGGGATCCTTATGCCGGTCCTTGGGCTTCGCACCACATGCGCTTAACCTGCTGCACTACCACTTGACTCCCAAGAATGCAAGACTTTTAAGCCCCCTCCCCACACACAGGGGGATGGGGATCTCCACCTGCCCCACTCCCCAGTACTTTAGTGATGCCCAGAAAGTTCCCTTCATTTAGTTCCAGAATTTCCATGAATGTTGAACTGGATCCAAGGCCCTACCCCCTAATTATGTAATTGGTCCTTAAGGTTATCAGGTCCAGCCTGAAGCAATCTAGCTACTCACAGGCCCTCCACCCAACATAACAAAGCTACCCCTATCTTTCAGGAAGTCCTGAGAGCTTCTGAAGCTCTGGTCCAGGCACCACGGGAGGCACCACTGACCATGTCACCAACAGGAGAGCTGTTTCTGGTGTTTGGCACTTAGGGATAAGCTGCTCTGACATTCCTGTCCTGAGTCATGTGTGAGCCTGTCTCCTCCTGAGTGAACACCTCAGAGGGTCACTGTTAGACGGGACATTATATTTTCTGGGCTTCTCTCTCAGGGTGTTAACCTGGACTCTGGTCTCCAACACCTCTCACTATTCTCTTCCCTGAGTGAATGGGTTATTATTATTATTATTATTATTATCTTTTTTATTGGGTAGAGACATCCAGAAATCAAGAGGGAAGGGAGAGATAGGGAGAGAGACAGAGACACACCTGCAGCACTGCTTCACCCCTTGTGAAGCTCTTCCTCTGCAGATGGAGACTGGGGGCTTGAACCCAGGTCCTTGTGCATTGTAACATGTGTGCTCAACCAGGTGTGCCACCACCCAGCCCCTCAAATGGTTTCTTAAATGATGAAAGTATTGGGTGGAATTGGAATTCTGAGTTTGTTCTCCACATGTGTAAAGGTCTGTCACACATAAACTCAAAGAACTGAAGCGAAAGCAAAATTTGCAGGAATTTTAAACTTTATTTAGGAAAACTGAGAACACCTACACGTTTGAGTACACATGGGCCAAGAGGAGAAAGAGCTCCTGAGAGCCCTTACTCACAAGATGGCCACACCCACAGATCTAGCTCATAAACACCCAAGCCCCATCAGCACCTCCTTGCTAAGCACACCCACACCTGCTACCAAATCCATTTCCTGCGCAGAAATTTCCTTCCCCCAGGAACACTTGTGTACCTGAGGAACCTATATTCTGGCGTGATGCCGCACTTCTTGTCATTTATGACCTCAATAAGAAGTCAGGAGAAGATCTGGGGAGTCAATCGTTGCAACCCCGATATGATATTGAAGGGTCCTTCCTTGTAGGGTGCTGGAATTAATGTTCCAAAGCTGAGTCAGACCAGGAACCAGACAAAAGACTGTGTCTTTTTATTGGAGCTGCCAAGCATTGTCTACTACCAATGTCTCTGTTACCTGCCAGGTGTGTGTGGGGGGGGGGGTGAGATACAGAGACAGAGAGACAGAAATGTATAGATATCTCCCTGTCAGGGCTGTAACTCTGGTGTAGGAATTGTCTACCAGAGAATTCAACTTCTCTTAACTCCTATCTCTCTTATAGTTGGTTATTATTTATAAACAGTGTATATGATTGATGGTATGTTAATATATAATATCTGCTAGTAATATTTATGTATTACAATATTAACCACAAGTTGATTACTATATTATATCACTAGTACTAGTGTAATATATAAACATGATCAGTTCTATTACTATAATTAATGTCAAATTTTAGTTCAAGATTAGTAATATGAGAGAAAAAAATGACAGACTGTGTTTAATGCCGCAGTGTCTTTATTTAAAGTATTTATTTTTTGGCCACCAGGGTTCTCACTAGGGCTCAGTGCCTGTACTATGATCCACCAACCCTGATAGCCATTTTTTCTTTTCTTTTTTTTTTCTATTATTATTTGACAGGACAAATAGAAATTAAGAAGGGAGAGGAGATAGAGAGGATGAGAGGAAGACAGACACCTGCAGACCTGCTTCACCACTCATTAAGCACCCCCCTGCAGGTGGGAAGTGGGGGGGGGGGTTGGGGGGGGATGGTTCAAACCTGGGTCCTTGTTCATAGTAAATATTGTGTTTAACTGTGTGCACCACCGCCTAGCCCCCTTAAAATATTAAAATTCATTGACATGAATTTACTCTTGGTTTACAAATTATAAGATACCTAGTGTATAGTTTCATACACACTCAAGCTTGTGTCTCTCTGTGTGTGCTCACTGACCCCCATGGCCTCTTTAAACACTGCCTTCTGCACTCTTGCTTTGCTGTGAATTGTTCACCTAGTTCCATGATCCTTAGAATCATTTCTTCCGACCTTTCAAATGCCAGGAACATCATACACACAAAGCCACTTGATAGTTTCTTTAAAATCTCTGCTCACTCTTTAAAAAAATTGTTTACTTATGAGAGGTAGACAGAGGGCGTGTAAGAGAGAGAGATCTGGAATTGAACTCAGGAACTCACACCTGAACGGGACCTTCACCACCTCCCAGGCCACTGTGTTCATTCAAAGAATTTTTTATTTCTCTGTGCTTCATTTGGGATTATTTCTTAGACTCTTATTCATAGATTTATTTTATTTTATAGAATGTTTTCTTTAGTTGATTCTACAGTTGTGCTTTTATGTAAAATATGGTCCTTTTTGTCTCTGTAAGCTATACTTGTGTCATCTGATCTTTCTCTCCACATTTCATTATATTTCTGAATATATGAGCCATATTCCTAATATCTGCTTCATTGACTTACTTCCATACTAACTCCATGTTCTGTCTTTTCTGCATTTGTTTGTATTGACTTTGACACATTACTAGCTACATTATAGATAATGTTTTCCCTAATTCTCTCATATCTGGTGATTTTTTTCCCAGAGCACTGCTCAGCTCTAGCTGATGGTGATGCAGAGGACTAAACCTGGAACTTTGGAGCCTTAGGCTCTTTGCATTGGTTTCATTACACTATCTCCCCAACCTGTGCCTGTTTTTTTTTTTTTTAACTAGATCATAGCTGTGATTTTTTTTTTTTTTTTTACTGAATAACTATTTATTTAATTTGATAGGACAGGGAAATTGAGAGGGCGGGCGGATAGAGAAGGAGAGAGACACAGAGAGACACCACTGATGAGGCTTTCTCCCTGCAGGTGGGGATAGGGGGCTCAAACCCAGATCCTTGCATAGTGCAGTGTGTGTTTTTAACCAGGTGCACCACTGCCCGGCCCCCTGTGAATTTTTGGTTGTTGTTTGTGGGTACTGGATTTTGTTACATTCTTTTAAATATTAGGCCTTTGTTCTCATGTGCGGTGACTAGGAAAGGGTGTGCTTCTTCCACCAAAAGAAGCTACTTCCAGTTTCTTTTATACTGCTGAGGTGAATTCAGAAGAAGTTTTCAGTCAAGGGTGGCTTTTGCCTGAGAAGGCAGTACCCCCAGAAAGCCCCAGCTACCTGTCTGTGTGCTGTGCTCTCTTCTCTGACTGACAGAGGTGAACATCCATCCCCAGCCCTGTGTGACCCCCAGGATGACTGCAACAGGCTTCCCACACTCTCCCCAGCCAGCTAGCAGCCACTCCACCTAGGCTGGGCCCTGACTCACCCTGCTAGGCCCTCCTCCGACACTGCTCCCCAGATGTGGTCTTAGTCTCCCTGCAATCTGACTGGATCTTGCTCTAGCAGGCCAGCTGGCCCTGAATGTCTTCCCCGTCCTGCACTGGCCCTCTGCAGCCTCTGGGCTGCCCTGTGCAGGGTAGCCCATGTGTGTCCTTGCCCTTACAGGGTCCTGCTGTCTGAATCTGCAAGCTGCTTTGTCCTCCATTTTGTCTGGTGTTCTAGTTGCAAATCCCAAGGGAGCAATTCTTTTGCAGTGACCAATTCATGTGTAGCATTAGAAAGCTACTTATAATTAAATAAATATATATATTAATATGCATATACATTATATATTAAATATATAAACAACATAGAATTAAATGTAATTAAAATATATACTTTTTTTTTTTAATCATAGCACTGCTCAGCTCTGGCTTATGGTAGTGCAGGGGACTGAACCTGGGACTTTTGGGACTTCAGAGCCTCAGGTATGAGTCTCCTTACATAACCATTATGCTATCTACCCCTGCCTATGTTTACTATTTTTTAAATGTGATCAGACAGAGAGGAATTGAGAGGGTAGGAGAGAGAGACAGACAGACAGAGAGACACTTGCAGCTCTGCTTCACCATGAAGCTTCCTCACTGCAGGTGGGGACCGCAAGTCTGAACCCAGGTCCTTGAGCTTAGTAACAGTTGTGTTCAATTGGGTTAGCCACCACCTGGCCCATACTTAACAATTTTAAGGAATCTTTCGCTACTTCAGTGTGACTTATGAAGGACCCTAGAGAAACTCTTAGGGGCCAGAGAGATTATAGAGTGGTGACACTAGAACATTTTCATGCATGAGGCTCTGGAGTCCCAGAGCCCACACACCTGACACCACAGAGACACGAGGGACTAAGGGAGATGAACTCCATGGGTGGTGGAGCAATGCTGTGGGGTCTCTCCACCTCCCTCTTTCTCTCCCTTATTTCTCTCTCTCTCCCTTTTTCTTTCTCTCCTTCTCCCTCTCTCTCTTCCTTTCTCTCTTTCTCTTTCTCTCTCTGCAGAAGGGCAGTTGGGTAAGGCAGGAGGAGCAGTTGTATAGTTCATGTGAGGCCCTGGGTTTATTTTGGTACCACATGAGAAAATAACCCAGGGCTGGGTGGTGGCACACTCCGTAGAGTGCATATGTTACCATGGGTGAGGACCCAGGTTCAAGTGGTGAAACAGTACATGGATCTCTCCATCTCTCTCTCTCTCTTTCTCTGTCTCTCATTATCTATCAGAAATTTTCAGAGACAGAGAGAGAGATTTCAGGGATAGAGTTGCACACTTTCACATGTGTGAGCAACACCACAGCTCACCACACCCGTCGTCAAAGTCCCTGTACCCTCTTCCCCTTGACTATCCCCAGAGTTCTCACAAAGTCTAAGAGTGACTGTGATGATTATATTTCTGCAAGTTCATTTGTTTTAGTCCTCTAGATTCCACGTATGAGTGAGACCATCTGACAGTTGTCCTTCTCTTGCTACATCACCTATAGGCCCATCCATTTTGTTCTGACCAATTCAATTTCATCTTTTTAAATGCAGAGTAGTATTCCACTGAATCTACAGTACATCCATAACTTCCTTTTGCAGTTGTCCATCAGTGGGCATTTAGGTCACTTTCACTTTTTGACTACTGTGAACAGTGCAGCTAAGAACAGAGGGGAGCAGGGGTCAGGTGGTAGCGTAGCAGGTTAAGCACACATGGCGCAAAGCACAAGAACCAGCATAAGGATCCCAGTTCGAGCCTCCAGCTTCCCACCTGTAGGGGAGTTGCTTCACTGTCTTCATAAGCGGTAAAGTAGGTCTGCAGGTGTCTATCTTTCTCTCTCCCTCTCTGTCTTCCCTTACTCTCTCCATTTCTCTCTGTCCTATCCAACAACGACATCAATAACACAACAATAATAACCACAGCAACGATTAAAAAAAAAATCAAAAAAGCAACAAGGGCAACAAAAGGGGGGGGGGAAGCATCCAGGAGCAGTGGATTCATCCTGTAGGCACCTCAGCAATAACCCTGGAAGGCAAAAAAAAAAAAAAAAAAGACAGAGAAGAGCATATGTCCCTTGGAATTAGTGTTTTCATGTCTTTTAAATAAATGCCTAAGAGTGGTATTGTTGGATCATAAGGTAATTCTATTTTTATTCATTGAAGGGTTCTCTATATTGTTTAAGGGGAAATCTTTTCTTTTAACATTCACTTTTTTTCAGATAAAGAAAATGAGACAGGAAATAAATAATGTGTTTAATACACTCTGATGAGTCAGAGAAAAACCAGTAAGAGAAATATGAACTCAGGCTCTGAACTTTAAAAAGAAGAAAAAAAAACCACTTGATCTTTCTCTTTGTGAAATTACAGTTTATAAAAGTGCATCTATTTGGCCATTCAGTTGAGAAAGCAAATTTCTCATGTAAATCTGGTCTTCAACCCTATTTCATGACTCACAGCTGGCAACTCCTCAGGGCTGAGAGTGATTTGGGTGACTTGAGGGTTAATGAGGGGTCATGAAAGACAGAATTAAGGAAGGAGCCTGGTTGCCTTTGGAGCCAGCTGGTGATTAGAAAGTGACAAATAGTGACAATAAAAAAAAATTAAAAAAAAAAAAAACAGGCAAGGGTAGATAGCTTAATGGTTATGCAAAGAGACTCTCATGCCTCAGGCTCTGAATTCCCAGGTTCAATCCCCTTCGCCACCATTAACCAGAACTGATTAGTGTTCTGGCTTAAAAATAAAAACAACAGGGAGTCAGGCGGTAGTGGCACCGGTTAAGCGCGCAAGGACCAGCGTAAGGATCCTGGTTCAGGCCCCCAGCTCCCCACCTACAGGGGAGTCACTTCACAATCAGTGAAGCAGGTCTGCAAGTATCTATCTTTCTCTCCCCCTCTCTGTCTTCCCTCCTCTCTCCATTTCTCTCTGTTCTATCCAACAATGATGACATCAGTAACAACAACAGCTACAACAATAAAACCAGGGCAATAAAAGGGAATAAATACATTTTTTAAATGGTGATTTCACCTTTATAATAACAACAACAACAAAACACTATCGTCTGTCTATTCGGAGTCTGACACTCTTTTTCATAAGTCGCTCACTTTTAGACTTGCAAAACATGAGGAAGCTGAGGTCCAAGGAAGTTCCTCATCAATTTAAGCTACTTTGTTTGAAGTTCAAACCTTCAACAAAGCGGTGGAAATCTTCCAGCTTGGTTCACAGAAAATTCTGCTTGCCATACCAGATATGGATACAAGCAGGAAGAAGCTTCCTTCCACAGATATTTAGGGAAACCTTTCTGTGAGCCATTCAAGTGCTTCAAGCCGAAACAGAGCCCTAGGTCTGGACTGCAGCACTGGAGAGAAGCAGGTGGACGTCTAGGAAAATGCCTGCCATGTGAGAAATAAATTTTCTCCTGTGTGTCCAAAGGGTCCAGGCAGCATCAGCCCTTCCATCCTCCATCTTCTCCCAGGAGAGGCAGGGGGACATGGTTCTGCTGTGTGTGTCCACTCTTGTGCACTGAGCCACCCCCCCCCCCACTCTGGGGAAGTAGTCCCCAAGATAGACAATACAGCCAGAAGACTGGGCCCTTATCTTTTATATCTTCTGGACGGTCCTTGACACTCTAACCCACTTCCTTCCTCTTCCTTGAAACTCCCCTTTTTTGAAACACTGCTGACTTCCTGAAACCCTCCCCCCTTTTCCATTTCCTTCTCCATTTATTTATTTATTTTAGCCACCAGGACTATCACTCAGACTCAGTTCCTGTATGACCACACCACTGCTGGAGAGTATTTATTTTCTCCTTTTCTCTTATGCTTCTGCCACTCCTTCAAAATCGCTTTCATTACAGCTAGCCTCAACACTTGGAATTTTGCTATTTTCTTTAATAAAGGTACATTTATCTATTTATTTTTATGAGAGAGAAAGAACAAGAGAGAGGGAATGTGAGTAAGTCAGAGACATCACAGCACTGCCCAGGTCTGGTTTTTGGTGGTGCTGGGGATTGAATCTGGGACCCCAGAGCCTCAAGCAGGGAAGTCTGAACCATTATGCTGTCTCCCCAGCCTTTTTAAAAAAGTGCATTTTCAAAGGAGAACTTGGACTGGTGTTAGACTCCGGGGTCAGGGGGGGAGGGTTCAGGTCTTGGAACATGATGGCAGAGGACCTAGAGGGGGTTCAATTGTTATGTGGTAAACTGAGAAATGTTACACATGTATAAACTACTGTATTTTACTGTTGACAGTAATAATTAATCCCTCAATAAAGAAAATGAAAGTGTATTCTACGTCCTTATTTTGATGAGAGGGAAACAGGAAGACACACACACACACACACACACACACACACACACACACACACACACCAAAGCCCTGCTCAGCTCTGGCTGATGGTGGTGCTAGGGATTGAACCTGGGACCTCAGAGCCTCAGTCAGGAGAGTCTGCTATGCAACTGCTAAACAGTCAGCATACACACACACACCAGAGCCCTGGCTTGCTGCTGGGAGCATGTTTTGGAGAGACAGAGACTGGCGTGGGGTGGGAGGATGTTGGGCAGAGCTGGACTCAACACAGGCTGAGGCCTGAGGATGGCACCTGCTGACTGGATGCTCATGGTAAGTGTGCATTTTCATCGAATGGATACTAGTTCCTGCTGCCCCCAGGGTGACAGATGTCCCTCCCAGTGACAGATGACACTGTGACATCCCAGAAGACTTGCAACCCCTTCCAGTCAGCGCCCCCCCCCTTAAGTCTCAGATTCCCATTTTCAAAAGGAGCCATTCTGGGTGGGTGGGCAGGTAGAAATTGTGCAGCAAAATTAATACAGTGTGTATCTCTCCTCTTTGGCTTTCTCCATGCTGCCAATATGCCACTTTTCAAAGCTTTTTAGTTTTGTTTTTAATTTTACATATTTATTTTTAGCTACCAGGGTTATCTTTAGGGCTTGGTGCCTACACAAGGAATCCACAGCCTCTGGTGATCACTGTGCTCCTTATATATTTTTTTAAAGATTTTATTTATTTATTAATGAGAAAGATAGGAGGAGAGAGAGAGAGAGAAAGAACCAGACATAACTCTGATACATGTGCTGCCAGGGACTGAACTCAGGACCTCATGCTTGAGAGTTTTAGTTCTATAGCAACTGCGCCACCTCCCGGACCACACTTATATATATATTTTTATTTGTTTTGATAAGACAGAGAGAAACTGAGAGAGGAGGAGGAGATAGAATAGGAGAGAGAGGGAGTTGGGCGGTAGTGCAGCGGGTTATGCACATGTGGTGCTAAGCCCAAGGACGAGCATAAGGATCTGGTTCTAGCCCCCCCCCCCAGCTCCCCACCTGCAGGGGAGTCGCTTCATAGGCGGTGAAGCAGGTCTACAGGTCTCTATCTTTCTCTCCCCCTCTCTGCCTTCCCCTCCTCTCTCCATTTCTCTCTGTCCTATCTAACAAGAACAACATCATTAACAACAACAATAATAACTACTACTACAATAAAAAAAAAAACAAGGGCAACAAAAAAGAGAAAAAAAAAAAGAATGGGAGAGAGAAAGAGACACATCTGTAGACCTGCTTCACCACTCGTGAAGTCTCCCCCCTGCAGGTGGGGCCCAGGGACTTGAACTTGGGTCCTTGCCATGGAAACGTGCACTCTATCAAGTGTGCTACAATACAGCCTGATTCCTTTTAAAACTGTTTCTAAAACTGTACACTAGAAGCTGATGAGTGTTGCCTGAAGAGCACTTCTGTGGTCCAACGTCTCTGGAGCCCTTCCCCAGTGGGGAAGTGTTTTTGCTGGCCAGGAAAGCCTGATCACTGCTGATCTGTTTGCACAACACCCAGCAAGCATGCTCTCAGGCTGCACTGCCTTCATCTTGTGGGAAGGCATGTCACAGGGCCCAGGAGAGGCTGCCCTACTCTGTGAAGGACCATCCCCTAATGTCCATTGAGCAAAAGGAATGTTGGACATTGCGGGGCTCAGAGAACAGTGCTATGGTTCCTTGTGCATGGTGGACCCCACTGGCTTCGATTCTAGGCTCTTAGCTTCCTTATCACAATCTGTCTTTTTTTTTCTTTCCATGTTTAGGGTTTCACCACTCCAGGCTAACTTTTTCAGGTAGAGAGTGACAGAGGGAGAAAGTGCGCGAGACCAAAACTTCCTCCAATGTGGTGGGTGTCAGGCTTGAACCTGGGTCACATGAAGAGCAAAGCAGGTATGCCATCCCAACAAGTTCGAAGGCCAGCACCTAATGTTTCAGTCTGGCAGAAGACTTTCAAACAAGGCTCTGAGGTCCCAGGTTCAATCTCTAGGACTCACCATCAGCCAGAGCTGAGCAGTGTTCTGGTCTCTTTCTCTCTATGTGTCTTAGAATATATATATATATATATCCTTTTTTAAAAAAGAACCTGTTGCATGAAGAGCAAAAATACAATCTATGAGCCCATCACTGTCCATGTCCTGAATGTTAAACTACTGTACAGGTTTGAACAAATGAAGTTTTCTCAGGCTTAGAAAGCTGCAGGGAGGGAGTCAGGCGGTAGTGCAGTGGGTTAAGCGCAAGGACAGGCTTAAGGATCCCCACCTGCAGGGGAGTCGCTTCACAGGTGGTGAAGCAGGTCTGTAAGTGTCTGTCTTTCTCTCTCCCTCTGTCTTCCCCTCCTCTCTCCATTTCTCTCTGTCCTATCCAACAACAATGACATCAATAATAACTACAACAATAAAACAACAAGGGCAACAAAAGGGAATAAGTAAATAAATAAATATAAAATTATTTTTGAAAAAGAAAGAAAGAAAGAAACTGCAGGGCACAGGGTGTAGGGAGGCCTACAGACGCAGGTCATCACTGATGTGGGGCCCTGGCTGGGCTTGGGTTTATACACTTATTTGTTTATTATTATAATTTTTAAAAGAAAGCCAAAAAGCAAACAAACAAAAAATTCAGAGCCTGTTTAGCTCTGGCTGGTGGAGATTGAATGTGGGACCTGAGAGCCTTAGGCAGGGGAGTCTGTTGTAGAGACTGCTCTGCAGTCTTCCTGACCCTAGGCTTATGCTTTAGAAGATTTACAATTAGGTGGGGAAATTGACTCCTTGTTCCCAGTTAATTACTGGGAGCGTTAAACATACAGCCAGAAGGAAAGAGGTATCTGTGATGGACATGAAGGTTTTCAACATCAGGGAAAGAAATGGAAGGAACATGTGATTCAAACAGAGGGTGACCCCACAGCACAGAAACAGGGCTACCAGCATGAGATATGGTTTTTTTTAAATTTTTTTAATCTTATTTTTAATTTTATTTATTTATTCCCTTTTGTTGCCCTTGTTGTTGTTATTGGTGTCGTTGTTGTTGGGTAGGACAGAGAGAAATGGAGAGAGGAAGGGAAGACAGAGAGGGGGAGAGAAAGATAGACACCTGGAGACCTGCTTCACCACCTGTGAAGCGATTCCCCTGCAGGTGGGGAGCCGGGGTCTAGAACCAGGATCCTTAAGCCAGTCCTTGCACTTCGCACCACCTGTGCTTAACCCACTGTGCTACAGCTCAACTCCTCAGCACGAGATATGTAACTGATGACTAGCGAGAGACTGCAAAGCCCAGACTAGAATAGGATGTCTTCTCTTTCTCTTTCCTTTTCATTTTCTTCCGCTCCTCCTCCTCCTTCACCTTCTTCTTTCCCAAGCCATGTTCAGCTGGTGGTGGTTTGGGGATTGAAACTGTGACCACTGGTATCTTGGGCATGAAAATCTTTTTGCATTGCCATTATGCTATCTCTCCAGCCCTGAGTTGAATGCTGTCATCCTAAGATCAGTTCAGGCCCCCCAGGCTCCAAGGGCCCAGGTTTAATCCTGGTAGCCCAGTTCATCAGAGCTGAGAAGTGCTCTGGCCTCAGGGAAAAGAAATCAGTTTGGAAGGAGGCTCTGGACTCTACTACTTCCCTTTAGAGATGTGACTTCAGGGCTGGGGAGACAGCATAATGGTTGTGCCAAAGACTCTCTTACCTGAGGTACCAAAGGTCCCAGGTTCAGTCCCCAACAGCACCATCAGCCAAAGCTGAGCAGTGCTCTACTGCAATTTTTAATCTCTCTCTCCCTGTCTCTCATGTTAAAATAAAATATTTTTGAGAGAGAGAGAGAGAGAGAGAGAGAGAGAGAGAGAGAGAGAGGGAATTTTCTAAAAAGCTACAGTACTTGCCAGGGACCAGCTCATTTTGAGATTCCAGCGCCACCTAGAGCACAGAGCAGGACAATCTCTGTCTGCCACTGACTCAAGAGTTGTTCACTGCTTTTCATGAAGTTTTCAAACCTCTTACATGTTAGTATCCCACTTGCTCTTCTGACCATGATCTTTGAGGTCTGGGTTATAAACAGTTTGCACTGGAACGGTGGGGGTGGGGTGGGGATATGAGGAGAAACAGCCCAGTCAAGCCCAAGGGCAGGCATCTGTGCATCTGTGGTTCTAGGAACTGACAGACTATTGGTTTCACATCTTTGTACATACATACATACATACATAAATACATAACAAGTGTGAAGAAATCACTTAGGATGTGTTTCAGTGGATTATTAGGACTGAAAGACTAGGGTGTGGCAGTTTAGGACAGTAATGTTTTAATCCCCCTTCATTGCAAACACAGAAGTCTGGGGACACACCCAGTAGAGCACACACCTTGCACAAGGACCCACGTTCAAGCTTCTGCTTCCCACCTCAGGGACGGGGAAGCTTCACAAGTGGTGAAGCCGGGCTGCAGGACTGAATCTCTCTCTCTCTCTCTCTCTCTCTCTCTCTCTCTCCCTCCTCTCCTACCTCCTCCCTCCTTCTCTCTATCTTCTCTATCTCCCCCTTCCCTCACAACTTCTATTTGTCCTATTAAATAAAAGAAAGGGGAAGAGAGGAGAAAATGGCTGCCAAGAACAGTGGGCTCCTTGAGTAGGCACCAAACCCCAGCGATAACCCTGGTGGTAATTTAAAAAGGGGGGGCACAAAGAAAGGGGGGAGAAGTGAGGGACACTTTCAAAAGCTAATTAGCAACTATGGTGTCTGACACTGAGTTCACATCCAAGGCTCTACTGATATTTTGAAGAGCTTGGTTAGTCTATGCATTATCAGTAAATACCCAGGGAAGCAGGGTACCTCCTCTCAGGCTGGTGGGAGTACTTACTAAGATGGTGTCTGCAAAGCACTCAGCACAGGGCCAGCTGCTCAGCACTGCTATGACTTTGCTGGGATGGGGGTGTGCTTGGGAGACTTAGAAACAGTGACACTGGCCTCTGTTCATTCCTGATCACCTTTACAATGTTATTTATTTATATATTTAGCCAGCAGGGTTATCGCTGAGGCTCAGGGCCTTCGTGATGAATCCACTATTCCCAGTGATCACTTTTCTCTTCTTCCCTTTTCTTTTCTTCTTCTTTTTGATAGAGACACAGAGAGGGGCCAGTGATGGCGCACCTGATTGAGCACACATGCTACAATGCACAAGGACCCAGGTTTGAGCCCCTGGTCCCCACCTACAGGGGGAAAGCTTTGCAAGTGGTGAAGCAGGGCTGCAGGTGTCTCTCTGTCTCTCTCCTCCCCTCCTTTTGATTTCTGGCTGTCTCTATCAAATAAATAAAGATAATAAAAATATAAATAAATTAAAACGTTTTAAAAAGAGAGCTGCAGACCTGCTTCACCACTTATGAAGCTTCCCACTGTGGGTAGGGAGTGGGACTTGAACCCAGGTCCTCAAGCAATGTAACATGTGTGCTTTGCTGGGTGACCACCCCGCCCTCATCATTACCTTTTTTATCAAGTGTTTTTGGTCCAGGATCCCAGCAAACACAGGTACAAGATGGCTGCAGAGCTGATATGATGTTTTTGGAGCCTCAATGGAGAGAATGTTGCTTACAACCCAGAATGCCTTTGGCTACCGGGAGATTAAGTACAAAGCCGCAGGGAACAGTTAGGAAAGAGAGGGAGAAACACAGGAACAATTAGCTCTGCAAGCTGGCTACTCATTTTGCATATAAAAGAGTCGTTTAGGACTCTATTTATGGAAGCTGGTCAGAGGTCTTTGGGCTTAATCAAAATCTAGTTCTCTGCGAAGAGAAGTATGAGGAATACAAATTCTCAGGATTGGGCTATTTGTCAAATGCAGTCATAACCTGGTTCAAACAGTCCTTCCTGCCACCCACTCCTTCATAGCCTGTGCACCTGACTCTGTGGTTAGGACTGTTGTACTTTTAACTTAAAAAGGGTTTGTGGGGGCTGCGGTCATAAAAAGATTCACAGTGGGGAGCTGAGAACGGGTTTAAACAATACAAGGTTGATTAGGGTGAAACAGGTAAAAGGCAAAATAAGCAATTATCAACTGAGGTAAAAGTTGCTCATGGCCGTAGAGGGGTCTACAAATTTACCAGCTAGCTGAGTCACACGTGTTCAGTTCTCAGGAGGAGTAGCCATGGTGGATACTTGGAGCACCTCCACAGCCAAAGAAAGCAACCTGCTCCAAGTCTGTGCCTTTTATACATTCCCTTCTCTGTCACACTTCCTCAGGCCGATGTCATTCGTATGCTAATGTTGGGGTCACAACAAGGAAAACATGCTTGGAAGCACATTTTGTCTCTGGGAAAAGACAGGAGTGGACATAATCTGTTGCAGGAAAATACAACAAAACCATAGTCTATAACGAATGACCAAGAAAAGGGACTAGAGGGATAACTCACTGGGTAGGGAATGTGCCAGGGTTCAAACCCCAGCACCATGACAGCTGCCATCAGCCTGGGGGAAACTCTGGTGCAGTGGAGTTTCTCCCTACCTTCTGCTTCCCTACCTAGATGAGAACGCCGCCCCAGGAGTAGTGAAATCACACATACATGCCCTGCCTACACACATGCCACATTTTTGTAACAACAGTTACTATCATCTTGCAGGTCATGAGCCTGGCTCAGGCATGACTTCATGTCTCCCAATCAGCCTTTCCATTCATATACAGAAGCAGACCAACAGACACAGAAGGGAAGAGGGAACGACATCACAGCACCTCTTGGGTGGTGCTAGGGCTCAAACCTGGGTTGTTCCCCTGCCAGGCAAGTGCCCAGACCAGTGAGTTATCTCTCCAGCCCAAAAATAAACATAACCATGAGGGTACTGAGACTCCACATGGATGCAGGTGGGCAAACTGAGGCACATATTCTGAGTGAGATGCTAGGATGTTCTTGGGGCCAGGCGGTGGCACACCCAGCTGAGCACACACATTATCATATGCAAGGACCTGGGTTCGAGCCACCTGCAGGGGTTGAGGAGTGCCTCATGAGCAATGAAGCAGGTCTGTAAGTGTCTCTCTGTCTCATTCCCTCTCAACTTCTCCTTCCTCTCTCAATTTCTCTCTGTCTTATCAAGTATAATAGAAGAAATAGAGAGAGAGAGAGAAAGAAAGAAAGAAAGAAAGAAAGAGAGAGAGGAAGGAAGGAAGGAAGGAAGGAAGGAAGGAAGGAAGGAAGAAAGAAAGAAAGAAAGAAGAAATGGCCTTGGGAGCAATGAACTTGTAGTGGTTATACCAAAACCTAGAGATAACCTTGGTGGTAATTCAAAAAAAAAAAAAAAAAAAGGAAGGAGGAGGAGGGGGAAATAGATGTTTTTGAAAAACAAAAACTTAATTCTGGGTGATGCCACCAATTCTCATTTTTCTGGGTGGCTGAAGGTGTAGTGAAAGCTTCCTTTGAGCCTGCAAGGCCTTAATCAACCTCTGCTCAGATTCACCCACAAGCCCAAGGGCCCTTCTTGAAGAAGCCTGTCCTGAGCATCTTGGGGAGCCCTAGCCTGTGCTTGGCTAGGATAGGTCACCCCAGATCCCAGGGCAGCGGAAGAGGAGCCCTCCAGGGCATCCCGTGATGGTAGGCCACAAATACCAATGGCTCTTTCACAGGGTCAGCCAAAAGAGAAATGGGAGATTGGATTGTCTGTCTTCACACTTGTTCTGTAAGATAAACACAGCTGGATAGAAGCCTGAGCAGCTCAGCCTTTATTTGGAAGGGCCTGATCATTCAGGAATCAGCCAAGACATTTGGGGCTGGGGGAGCAGCCTGCTCTGATTTTTTAAATATATATATATATTCATTTATTTTATTTGCTTAGACAGAAGGAAATGGAAAGATGAGATAGAACTAGAGAGAGAGAGACATGCAGCCCTGTGTCACCACACACGAAGCTTCTCCCCTACAGGTGGGAACAGAGGGCTTGAATCTGAGTCCTCACACATGGTAGTAACATGTGCTTAGTCAGGTGCATCACTGCCTGACCCTGGTTTTTGTTTAAATAACTAATTCTGCTTCATGTAGCCTTCTTAGAAGAAATTCTTCCTCTTTCCCTACCTTTTCTTCCCCAAAATGGCAGAGGGCTGGGGTGAGAACACATGACAGTTTTCTGTTTCTCCACTTGAAGTTCTCTTTCCAAGTCTGGCTGGGTCTTGTGCTGCAATCATTCTCTTTTTCAGCTTCAAGGACTGAGTTGGAAGCAGCCCTAGGCTCACAGGGGAGAAGGTGAGGGAGTCTCACAGGCAGTACAGACTGGGGCTCAGTGGCTGGATGGTGACTCCATCACTCCTGACAGCCCTTCGCTTTTCATTCTCTTATTCTGATAGAGACAGAGAGAAGCAGAGAAAGAGATGAGAAAGAAAGAGCTATGGGAACCTGCAGCCTTGCTTCACCACTTGTGAAGCTCCTCCCCTTCAGGTGGGACCGGGGTGCTCCCATACCATCAGCTGGGCACTCTACTGGGAATGCCACCTCCTGGCCCCTGGATTGCTTACTGAAAGCCAGCAGCAGAGCAAGTCTCAGACCTCAGAGAGAACCCAGTCACTCTCTTCAGACCTTTTCCCTTGATTAAGTCACCCAAGATGATCTCCCTTAAAATTGACAGCCCAGCGACTTTGTCTGCTGAACTGTTTCACCTGTGCCAGATTCTGTAGGCCAGGAATGGCTCACAGGAGGGTTAAGGTACATTGTGAGCCCTGAGATGAGGCATTTGGGGTTTGGGGTCGGGGTGGGAGGGAGTCTCAAACCATTTCAAACCATAGTGCCCCAAGAAATGGCACATTCCCTCCTGAATCCATGGGTGGCCATTTTGACAGGGTTCAGCAAGGTGGTCCTGGTGTTGGCAGCATCTGAGGTTTCTCACATGGCTGCCCAGGAAACCCACTGGTCTGTGACTCTCCTCTAGGGGCAGCTTCTCTTGCTGCATGTGGCCTCCCCTTCTGGTCTCCAACAATGGTACAGCCTGGTGGTCCCACAGGTAACAGACAAGAACAAGCCCCTGGAGGAGCTGAGTCCCGCTGGGCACAGCAAGCCAGCCTCACAGCACTATGCTGAGTCAGCCTGGGTGAGAGGTATATAAAATCCCGGGTATGGTTCATCTGGTAGTTATTATAATACTGACATAGGGAGGCATGTAAAGCAAAGTCCTCTCTCCCAGGTTCAAGTGGAAGGCCGATAGTTAACCTCTCCTAAGTGGAACAGGAGGGTTGTGTAATGCATTCAGCTATGACGGCTACAAGAGGATTGTCTGTTTATGTGTTTTCTGAGCTTCCAGGGTGTCTTAAATGGCCCTAGATTATAAGAGGGATCTTCTGAATACTGATTGGTAGAGGGATTCTAGGCATATTGCTAAACCAGGATTTGGAACTGGCTGTAGTTTGATTTAGAAAAATCACAGGGATTTACGCAACAGGCTCTCATGCCTGAGGCAACAGAGGTCTCAGGTTCAACCCCTGGCATGACCCCTAAGCCAGAGCTGAATGGTGTGCTACTGAAAAGGAAAGATCAAATGCCAAAGAGTTGAGCAGTAACTTCATGGATAGGACAGAGATATTGAGAGAGGACAGAGAGACAGAAAGATAGACACCTGCAGATCTGCTTCACCACTTGTGAAGTGAGTCCCCCCCCAACCCCCCTGCAGGTGGGAAGCCAGGGATCCAGCCAGAGATCCTTAAACCAGTCCTTGTGCTTCATGTCATGTGTGCTTAATCTGCTGCGCTACTGCCCAACACCCTAACTTTTTTTTTTACATGAAAATCTTACTAAAATATCCTAAGGCAGCAGAGGGTATTTATTTGGAAACCCTGGTTACTCCCAGAGGGTTAAAGAATAGGAAAGCTATCAGGGGAGGGGATGGGATACAGAGTTCTGGAGGTGGGACTTGTGTGAAGTTGTGCCCCTCTTACCCTATGGTTTTGTCAGTGTTTCCTTTTTATAAATGAAAATTAAGAAGTAAAATAAAAAAGGAGTCATACCCACTTTGTAAATCAATATTAAATCACTAAAAAAATAAAGGTATACCCACACAAAGACAGATATTGGAAGCAACACTGTAAACAAGTGTAATCATGTGTCAATGGGAGCAACTCTTATGATAGTTGAAAGATGTAAAGAATCCACCTGTTCACCTTATATGTCCATCAACACAGAAGCTGATAGATGGAATTTAGTGTAACTACAGAGTGGGATGGAAATGAAGTATTGACACATTCTGCAGTGCTAGCAGACCTCAGAAGCATTCCATTAAGGGAGCCAGTCCTAATAGACCACACAGTCAGTAATTCCATTTATATGAAATAGCCCAGAATGACATATCTGCAGACATAGAAAGTATGTTAGTAGTACCTAGGCCCAGGGTGTGGTGGGGGAGGCTTAAGAGCTAATAGCTAAAGTTATGATTGTTCTTTTAAAGTGATGAAATGACCTAAAATTGCCTGTGGGGATGGCTACATAAAGCTATGAAAATCACTTTGTGGGTAGACTCTCTGCATCATAATATTGGGGCAAATTAGGGTGAATCATGGACATTACTGAATTACCTGAAACTCAGGCTTGACTGTGCTCTATGCACAACGGGCTGGAGTTCTCGGGCTGGAGTTCTCTCTCTCTCTCTCTCCATTTAATCTCTCAGTTCTCTGCTGCAGAAAGCTGAGACCCAATAGCTATCTCTAGTACCTCTCTTGATCTCATGCGTGGAGGTTGAGAGGCCCTTTGGCTCACAGAGAGTTCTCTCTGGGTGTGACCTCAGCTTTCTGTCCTCTGCCTGGCCAGGGTCTGTCATGTGTCCTCAGCATGCTCTCCTGAGGTGTGGAATGCAGCAGGGTAGCACAGTGGGTAGGAACAAACTCTCTCTCTTCGACACCCCACCCTGCCTGTGGCCCCAACACTCTCCTGGCTCTGGGTTCTTGTGATCAAAAGGAGACAGATTTACCAGAGAGAATTCAGGGTACTTAGGGCTGCCACTCACTCTCTGGAAATGCCAAGCTGAAGCTGTAATCCTGAAGTAATCCTGAAGCTATTTCTGGCCCTGAGCACACACTTTATAGTCCCACAGTCCTTAATCGTTTTCTGAGCTCTGTTATTTCCTGAGGTGTTTTTCTTTACCACAAATCCTACCCTCCATAGCAAAATCAGAAGTTGGGCCCATAGTGGATGTTCAGTTCATTGCATTAGTCTTGAAGTCTTCAAAATTTTCAGTCTTTGCTGAAAAATCTCTGGGGAAAGCAGACAAAGCAACAGGATAATTCAGTTCCTGGATTTGGTGCCAGTGTGTTGAGAGGACTTGTTGGTGGTCCCCTGGCTCATCCCCACCTCGGGTTAGACATGGTGGGCTGTCGGTAATATGTAGACTCAAATCCAAGTGTCCTGTTGACCAGGAACAAAGAAAAACTGTCCTAAGAGCTTAGAAGAAAAACAAAATGAACAAAAAACCAATAAATAAATAAACTCCAGCCACGTCACAGGAATGAGTAGGTAAGATGAAAAACAGTGCCCTTCTTCTTCTAGCGTTTGCCCTTCTTCCGTAGCCAGTCAACAGCATCAGGTTGAGCCTGATGTAAAGTTTCGAGACCTCCTTTGAATCTGGAGAGGTGGCAGTCGTTGACTATGTGGGTCATAGTCTGTCTGTAGCCACAGGGGCAGTTCAGGTCATCTCTGGCTCCCCAGCGATGGAACATAGCGGCACACCGGCCGTGGCCTGTTCGATAGCAATTGAGGAGGGCCCAATCATAACGTGCTAGGTCAAAGCTGGGTTGACGCTTGCAGGGGACTGTGATGAGGTGTTTGTTCTTTACCTCAGCTGACTGCCAACTCTGTTTCCAAGAGTCTGGAACAGAGAAGTTCAGTGTAGGCGTAGGAGACCAGATTGGATGACGAGACGTCAAGCGTTGGACAGGGTGGGCGAAGATATCCGCGTATATTGGCAGGTCCGGTCGAGCGTGGACGTGGGAAATGAACTTAGATGATGCCACATCCTGACCAATATCTGGCGGGGCGATGTTGCTAAGAACTGGCAGCCATGGAACCGGGGTGGAACGGATGGTTCCAGAAATGATCCTCATGGAGGAATATAATTTGGAATCAAGTGGACATGGGGGCTACGGAACCAGACTGGGGCACAGTATTCTGCAGTGGAATAGCATAATGCCAGAGATGATGATCGTAGTGTGGAAGCGCTCGCGCCCCATGAGGAGCTGGCCAGTCTTGCAATGATGTGATTCCTCGCGCCCACCTTTGCTGCAGTTTTTATGAGATGGTCGTGAAATGACAGAGTGCGATCGAGAGTAACGCCAAGATAGACTGGCTGGGCTTCATGCCGGATTCTCATATCACCAAGCTGCACATTAAGCTCACGCGAGGCCGAGGCATGGTGTAGGTGGAAAACAGATGATACCGTTTTTGCAGTGCTAGGGATTAGTCGCCATCTTTTACAGTAATCAGATATCAGAGACATGTCTTTTGTGAGTGTTTCCTCGAGGATGTCGAACTTTGATGCCTGAGTTGCACAACAGATGTCATCGGCGTAGATGAACTTCCTTGAAGAAGTTTCTGGGAGGTCATTGATGTAAATATTAAATACCGTAGGAGCCAGAACAGAGCCCTGGGGGAGGCCACTTGAGACAAGTCTCCATCTGCTAGACTTGTCACCCAGATGCACCCAGAATCTTCTGTTTTGGAGAAGAAACGATATAGTGTTGGCCACCCATGGAGGCAGGCATCTTGAGATCTTGACTAGGAGACCAGGGTGCCAGACCGTGTCATAGGCTGCTGTGAGATCAACAAAGACAGCACCCGTCTTTAAATTCTTCTGGAATCCATTTTCAATGTAAGTTGAGAGGGCCAGGCCTTGTTCGCAGGTAGATCTTCCTGGGCGGAAACCAGCTTGGGCGGGTGATAGGAATTTCTCTGTAAGAGGAGAAATACATGACAGAAGTAGCCTCTCAAGGAGTTTGTAACACGGAGAGGAATGAGTAGGTAAGATGAAAAACAGTGCCCTAGTAGTGTGCTTCTGGGGTGAATTTCTTGATCAGAGTAGCTATCCCAAATCAGGTTAGTTTCCATGATTTATTTCCCTGTCCTACAGGATTAGGGGGTGGTGGTGGGGACACTTCTCTAGCTGAGTGACTTTGCTTTTCCCCAAACTCTCAACATTTTCCTCTGTAGCTCACTTCCATGCTAATGGCTGCCTCCATACTGAACAGCGTTTTTTGCTTCAATAAATGCAACAACAACGGGTGGATACACTGACATCATTCTCTCTTTCCCTCTCCCTCTCCCTCTCCCTCTCCCTCTCCCTCTCCCTCTCCCTCTCCCTCTCCCTCTCCCTCTCCCTCTCCCATTCCCACTCCCTCTCTCTCTCCTGATGAAAATTCATGGTGACCTCTCCATTACACAACTCTTAGTCACAAACATCATGTTTTATTAGATGTGCTTCCATGGCTTTCTCTGTGAAAAGCTCAAGGACCACAAAATAGCAGAAAGAACACTTGTCATTTAAGCTTTTCTGTCATTCCATTTCAGAGCTATTTTAGTGGCCATTTGCTGTTTGAAAGAAAGCATCCCTTTTAGAAAATAGCACTTTGCTGTAGCTCTTTCTGACCTACAAAAGTCAGAGGATGTTTCCACCTCCTATTTTCCTTTGACTTTTAAAAATGGGAGATATACCTTAGGAACCTAAACATTATATGGAAGGACACTTTTAATTGTTTGTTTATTTATTTAAATTATTGTTGTTATTGTTTTTGCCACCAGGGTTCTCTCTAGGGCTCAGTCTTGGCAGTATGAATCTACCACTCCCAGCAGCCATCCCCCCCCCCTCTTTTCTTTCTACTTGTATTTGATAGTACAGAAAGAAACTAAGAGGGGAAGGGAAGATAGAAAAATAGAGAAAGAGAGACACCTGCAACATTTCTTCACCACTCATGAATTTTCCTGTTACAGGTGGAGAACATGGGCGTAAACTGGGGTTTATGTGCATGGTAATGTGTGCCACCACCCAACCCCTGAAAAGACACTTTAAAAAAATGAAATCACATGAAGGGGCCAGGTGGTGGTACACCTGGTTGAGTGCACGTGTTAGAATTCACAAGATCCCAGGTTCAAGGCCCCAGTCCCCACCTGCAGAAGGAAAGCTTTGTGAGTGGTGAAACAGTACTGTCTGGTATCTGTCTGTCTCCCCCTCCACTGCCTCTGCCTTTCTCTTGATTTCTGGCTGGCTTTATCCAATAAATAGAGATGATTTTTTTTTTAAAGAAAGAAATCAGATGAAGTCAACAAGAATTACAGTTGGCTAAACTGAACAAACAATGCCAGAACTTAAATTTCCAGGTGCTGAAACTGCTTTTCTATCTTCCTCTTCCTCTTCTTAAGAGACAGATCAGCAGAATGAAAAGGATGACAGGAGGGATGGGAGGAGGGAGGGAGAGGAGAGAGGAGAAGGAGAAAGAAGAGGAGGAGGAGAGACTAGAGAGGACAGACAGATTGATTGATTGAAAAAAGACCATAGCACCTAAGCTTCCTTCAATGTGGTGGATGCCAGGCTTAAACCTGGGTCACACAGATGGCAAAGCAGAGCACTGCCCCACTGAGCTATTTAGCCAACCCCATATATATCATTTGACAATTTTAATAATGCAACTCATTATGTAAAAATCACTATGTAATCACTAAAGCAAAATATAACTTTAAGAAGTCCGGTCCTTTATTGAATTCTTCAAATTTCAGTTTAAAGCCAGTAACAGCTCACACTACCAATGAAGACCCCTGGAGACTGTCTCTAGTAAAAATAATGCAAAATAGCAGTTCCTGCAACTTTCTGATAGATACTGATAAATTCTTTTCCATTAAGTATCTAGATTCAATGACTTCTCAAGTCCTGTGCCTACATAAAACCCATTTTTAAACCTCCAAACCACCAGTAGTAATTGGCCTCAGAGGAACTTCTAAGGAACTAAAAACAGCTCCCTAAGAACACTCCAAATCCTCTCGCATTTGCTCATTTTCTCTGAGAGAGAGAGAGAGAGAGAGAGATGAGAAGACATGAAGGGCCCTCTTTCCTCCACTACTGAGGGCTAAAAGCAAGTGACATTAGAAGGTCTCCAAGTGCCACAGGGGTCAGGGGTATTAAAGAGAAAGATTATCTCTTAAATAATAACAGTGTTTTGTCAGTCACTTGAAAAAAAGAGTGACTTAAGCTGACAATGTATTGCAGTGGTCTAATTTTGTTCTTCCAGAGAGGTTTTCCATAAATGGATTATGTAATGAGGAAGAACTATGTTTGGACGTATCTCAGGAATAAGGGATGAGGGGACACAGAAAGAAACACATCTGCAAAAGGACTTCTCTGCTTTTGGTTCTCTCTCTCTCTCTTTTGCCAGAAGGCTTATTACTGGGGCTCAGTGCCTGTATAACTCTACCATTCCCAACAGCCATTTTTTCCCCTGGTTTTCTCTCTCTCTCTCTCTTTTGTCTTCAGGGTATTGCTGGGGCTTGTTGCCTGCACTTCAAATCCACTGCTCCTGAAGGCCATTTCCCCCCATCTTATTGGATACGGCAGAGAGAAATTGAAAGGGGAGGGGAAGATAGAGCTAGGGAGAGAAAGATAGACACCTGCAGACCTGCCTCACTACTTGTGAAGTGACCCTTTCCCTGCAAGTAGGTGCCAGGGGCTCAAACCAGGATCCTTACATGGGTCCTTTTGCTTTGTATTATGTGTGCTTATCACACTGTGCCACCGCTCCCCCCCCCCATTTTTCTTTTTGACAGGTGAGAGAAGGAGAGACACCCACAGCACTGTTCTTCCACTTTTCCTTTCGCAGGTTGGGACCAGGGGCTTGAACCCAGGTGCTATGTCCACTCTACTGTGTATGCCACCACCCAGCCCCTGAGCCTGAGGTGTTTATCCGGAAGACTGTTGACTCAAGAGTACATGGATTTCCCAAGCTGTCCCATACAAGCTTACCTGCTCATGTTTCTACCTGTAGACAAACATTTCTCCAAACTTCTTAATGAAATAAATATATTGCCTTGTAATAAGGCTCTCAATTATGTGATGAATAGCTTTCTAGTCTCTCTGAGATGCATCACAGTGGAGGGTTAAGACCAGCCCACTGACAGGTAAATGCCCAGGCAGAGCACTGGACCATCTGAGTGTATCCTTCAGGCCCAGGAAGACAGCTTACCTGGGTAGCACACTTGCCTTGTGATGGGCATGGCCAAGTTCAAGTCCATCCCCACTTCACTGAGAGCAGCTTTGGTGCCGTGATGTCTTTCTCTCTGTCTCTCTGGAAAAAGTTGCCAAGGAAGGCCCAGTGATAACAAAAACAAGCAAGCAAACAAAAATCCAAAAGAACAAAACAAAAACAAGAGAGCCAGGTGGTGGTGCACCTAGTTGAATGCACAGGTTATCATGTGGACCCAGGTTCAAAACCCCCTGCCTCTGCTTGCTGGGTAGAAGCTTCAGGAGTGTTGAAGGTCTGCAGGTAATTCTCTTTATCCCTCTCTATCCCCCCTCTCAATTTACCTCAGGCCTATCAAATAAAAAGGGGGGAAAAGGAGCCAAGTGGTGTGCATCTGGTTAACTGCTCACATTACAGTGCACCCGGACCCAGGCTCAAGCCCTTGGTCTCCACCTACAGGGGGGAAAGCTTCATGAGTGGTGAAGCAGGGCTTCAGGTCTCTCTCCCTCTCCCTCTCTCTCCCCTTGCCTCTCAATTTCTCTTTCTTTCTATCCAATAATAAATAAATATAATCTTTTAAAAAGGAAAAAAAAGCCACTGGGAATAGTGGATTTGCCATGCAGACACTGAACCCCAGAAACAACCATGGTGGCAATAAGCAAAACAGGCAAAAAACTATCCTCCAAAGATTCAGTTTGGCCCTGAAAAGTTTAACTGGACCTTGGGCCACTTCCTACTCCTCATGGCTTAAAATCACTGATTTTTTTTTTTCCTTCTTGAAAACAAAAGTTATTCCAGAAACGCTCAGTGAGTCAGGCAGCAGGTTTATTAACTTTTCACAAAATGATAATCAATTTGGAATGTGGAACAGATTCAGAATAGCTTTTCTCCTAAAGGCTTAGAATCATTTGTGTTTCAGTTTGCCTCAGAGACTAAGATCATCTGAACATGTACTGGCAGCAAGAGCAGCAGGGAAGGGGGTGGTGAAGAGGCCACAGTGCATCCTGGGCCCACAGGCAGCTGAGCTTTGCAGTACACTGCACTACAGAAACTGTTAGAGTGGCAGAAGGGGCAATGATTGCACTGGATCTTGCATAAAACCTAGCCGGCTGGGTAAGTCTCTCGTCTCTTGTAGACCCTCCTCTTTGCAGGTGAGCCTCTTGTCTTTGAAAAGATGCAGTAAGAAAAACATGCTGCAGGAGCCAGCAGGAAGACTGCGTGTGTGGGAGCCCAGGGTTCTCTTTTTGTTAGCTCTCTCCTCCAGCTTGCCTCTTCATCCAGGGAACTCCTCTGTGCCAGGCAGTGTTTCAGGCTCTAAGAACACTTGATGAACAGAACACAGGATCAGAACCGTCCTGAGATGCTGGGGCCTACATGCTTTAGGGGGAGACAGTTACACACACACACGGCATGTTATCAGGTTCAAATCACCTGGAGACACCCTATCTGAAATAAATTTACTGCATCGCTTCATTCTGGGGTTCATGATGAAGTGAAAGGAGAGGCTCATGAAGGCCACACAGTGTTACCTGTTCCAATGGCACTACTGATAAAAACTGGGTCCACTCAAGTTGGTCCTGCAGCCAGTCGAAGCCTGAATATCCTCAACTATAAAATGGGTAGAGACTGGATCAAGTCATTTTTTTTTTAAAGGAAGAACCTGTTCAAGTTTTTTTTTGTGTGTGTCATGGCTTTGGTAAGTATCTTTCACAAAATCAAAGGCCAGTTTGCTGACTACTCTGTGGTTACAAAAAAATCTTTAGGGGGTTGGGCAGTAGCACAGCAGGTTAATCGCACATGGCGCAAAGCATAAGGACCGACATAAAGATAATGGTTTAAGCCCCCGGCTTCCCACCTGCAGGGGGATCGCTTCACAGATGGTGAAACAGGTCTTCAAGTGTCTATCTTTCTCTTCCCCTCACTGTCTTCCCCTCCTCTCTCCATTTCTCTCTGTCCTGTCCAACAACAATGACATCAATAACAACAACAATAATAACCACAATAATGATAGAAGGGGGGATAGCCTCCAGGAGCAGTGGATTTGTGGTGCAGGCACTGAGCCCCCGCAATAACCCTGGAGGCAAAAAAAAAAAATCTTTAAAAAAGAACACACTAGAGATCCTTTGCTAATCCACGTACAGACATTTAAAATTCCAAGCCAGATGTCTTTCATAAAACAAAGAGTGTCTCATTTACAACTGCTATAGGCTTACATGGTCTCACCATGGTCAGTCGTCTGAGGAATGACTTAATCATAAACGGAAGCACACTTAGTTCCATTGTTGCCTGCCTGGCTTTTTGGAAGGACAATCCAGGTGAGATTCTGTCCTGGTGACACACAGATATGCTATCTCCTTCCCTACACCATGTCTTCTAGGCAAAGACCAGTTGGGCACCCACATCAGCTCTCCAGGTTGTAAGAAAAGTTGTTTTTAGTAAAACTGGACCTATAGGGGCCTGGGTGGTGGAGCGCCCACTTGAGCACACATAAAACCACGTGCAAGGACCTGGGTTGCAGCCAGCACTCCCCACCTGCAGGGTGGGATGAGGGGAAGCTCATGAGCAGTGAAGCAGACCTGCAGGTGTCTCTCTGTCTCTAGGGATTGGTGGATTTGCAGTGGAGGCACTGAGCCCCTGTGATAATCCTGGTGGCGAAAATACATAAATAAAATAAAATAAAATAAAATAAAATAAAATAAGAGCTACAATGTGCCAACAGGGTATGCTTAACACCCTAAAAAAAGAAAACACATTTCCAGAACAATTCACAGACCATCAGACCAAGTGAAAGAACAAATATTCTCTTCAGAAGCCCCAGTGGAATGTTAATGCCTATTTAATAATGTGAGTGAAGAAGCACATGTTTGGCAATCATTTCTTTCTCACAGAAGATAAAGTAGCTGGGGAAGCTGGGTGTCAAATGACTTAGTAGGAGTTACGGAGCCTTGGATTCTCTTGAAAGACACATGGAATTCTCGGGTTTGATTCTGAAGTGCAGCAGCTCAACCTTCAGGCAGCCCAGCAGCTGAGGATATCAGGGAATTTGACAGAACTGCAGGAACCTTCTTCATGGTTCTTCTTCTTGGTTTTTGTTTGTTTTTAATCTGTTTCAGACCCCCCACTGATGCCCTGGAATGGCAGGCTTGATCTTTCGTGTCTGATCAGCTGCTGTGTGACTGACTAGGCTGCACATGTTTTCAAAGTTGACGAGGTGGGCCCCTCAAAAGGACACACTTTATCAGTGTCTTCTGAGGCCAAGTGAAATCTGGGCTTCAATAACTGTGTCTATTTCCTGTTGCTCTGTGCTGCCAAGATCCATGGTCTCAGTGCCACAAGAGCTGCTGTAGGGTTCAAGGAAATCTGTCCTGTCCTTTCAGTCACCACAGGGGACTAATGTCTATATATTTACTTAGATGGACATGGCTACTCCACACTGTGGACAGGACCCATCCCAGTGAGCTTCAGGATCTCAGAAGCAGCACTACAGCACAGAGCAGTAAACAAAAGCCCAGCCAGTGGCTGTACTGACCATAAGAGGAGCAAGGCGGTCAGTGGTCAGTTGCCTGGGTCAAAGTTGGGAGAGGAAGAAGGTTCAGACAATGTTTGGCAACACATACCACAGTCACATAAGTCAATTCTCACTAGCAAAGAGGATGGACTTTGCTGTGACAAGTCAGAGTGCAGTTCCTTTTTCCCGGGCAGGGGTAAGGAATGATGGAGTCCTATTGAAGGTGCTCAGTGGACTGCATTCTCTCCCAGTGGAACCAGAGTGGCTGTGAGTTGAACACAGGAGTCCAGGACTAGATATGGCTGCCAGGCCTCTGCTAAGTCAGAGTGGTTGTCCCTTTCAGAGTGGAGCCCTGAGCTGCAGAGCAAATAAGCTCTTAAGTCCAAACTTCCATGGGTACCATGGCTTCTTTGGTTCCAACAGAAGGCAGCAGGCTTTCTTCAGCCAAGAAGTAAAAAGGGAATTGCACCAGGAACCCACGGATCTTTCTCAGTTCCTCCTCGGCTCTGACGGGATCTTCCTTTGCTAAGATGGGTTTGCTGATGAAGTCTCTCAGCTGCATTAAGTTGTGAACTTCATCACTGGGAAGGCACCGAAACACCTGGCCAAAACACCAATGGGAAATAGAACGGTGAGTCCAAGAGAAGCATATCCACTTCACAGAAAACATGCATTCCAACTGAGAAAGCCTTAGCTTTATGAAATACATATTTGCTTTATGTTAAGGCACTAATCTGATCAAAAAGTTGTTTCTCTGTTTGTCAGATTTTCTTTCACTTGAAAAAAAAAGCAAGAACTCTTTTTTATCAGGGGGATTAATGGTTTACAGTCAACAATAAAATACAGTAACAAAAAATAAAATAACATTTCTCAGTATCACATTTCTCAGTTTTCCACATAACAATTCAACCCTTTTTAGATCCTCTGACATCATGTTCCACAACCTGAAACCTTCCTCTCACCCCAAGTCCTTTACTTTGGTGCAATACACCAAACCCAGTCCAAGTTCTGCTTTGTATTTTCTTTTTTTAAAAAAAATATTTATTTTCCCTTTTGTTGCCCTTGTTTTATTGTTGTAGTTATTATTGTTGTTATTGATGTCATTGTAGTTGGATAGGACAGAGAGAAATGGAGAGAGAAGGGGAAGACAGAGAGGGGGAGAGAAAGATAGACACCTGCAGACCTGCTTCACTACTTGTGAAGCAACTCCTATGCAGGTGGGGAGCCAGGGGCTCGAACCAGGATCCTTACTCCGGTCCTTGCGCTTTGCACCACGTGCGCTTAACCCGCTGTGCTACCACCCAACTTCCCTGCTTTGTGTTTTCTTACTTCTCAACTTCTTCTTCTTTTTTAAATGTATCACTATTGATTTAATAATGATTGACAAGATTGTGGGGTAAGAGGAGTACAATTCATAAAATTTCCACCACCAGACTGCCATATCCCATCCTCTCCATTGGAAGCTTTCCAATTCTTCTGGGAGTATGGACCAAAGATTTCTACAGGACACAAAAGGTCCGAGATCTGGCTTCTATAATTGATTCTCCACTGAACATGGGCACTGACAGGTCAATCCATATCCCCAACCTATCTTTACCTTTCTCTAGTTGGGTATGACTCTGGATAGGTGGGTTTCCACAACACATTAGAGAGGTCATCTGCCCAGGGAAAGCAGGCTGGCATCATGGTAGTATTTTTCAACTTCTATGGGATGAAATTATCCTATATTCATCCTTCTCTCTCTGACTTACCTCACTTAACATGATTCCTTCAAGCTCCATCCAAGATGGGGTGAAGAAAGTGAAATCACCATTTTTAATAGCTGAGTAGTATTCCAATGTGTATATATATCATAACTTTCTCAGTCACTCATCTGTTGTTGGACACCTAGGTTGCTTCCAGGTTTGGGCTATTACAAATTGTGCTACTATGAACATAGGTATACACACATATTTTGGGATAAAGCAAGATCTTTATACCTATACAAGTCACAATCTTTCAAGATTAAACCAAGCTTGTGGTAATTAACTTCATCCTTATTACTTCGCATTAAGTATAATTTTCAGATGAGTACCTCTGAATTTTACTAAAGGTTCTGTTCTGAGAGGAAAGCTGTATATTTTCTCTGTTTTGAAATGTGTATCTGTAAATATATTTGTATCAGATGTGCACTTATTTTTTGAATTGAAAACAATTTTCAAAACTTATATCAATTCACTTCTGAATACTCCCAAGATGTATTTTTTAAGAGTTAGCATATTAGCATATGCTAATACAGCCAGCATCTCATTTCACAGTTAAAAACAACAACAACAAAAACCTGTATACCCCTGCTCCCAGCCCTGCATAACATTGTCCCCGAAATGTTATGCCCAATTCAGGATCCAAATAAGGCTGTTTATAGCATTTTAGAAATCACAAATAGTGAGGCCAGGCGGTGGTGCACCTAAGACAGCCCATGTTACCATGCACAAGGGCCAGCGTACAAGCCTCTTTTCCCACCTGTGAAGAGGAAGTTTCATAAGTGGTGGAGCAGTGCTTTATGTCTGTCTGTCTCTCTGTCTCTCTCTCTCTCTCTCTGGGTCTTCAGTGCTAAGACTTTGTGCACAGCTGGCAGGACTCATCAGGAAAACTGAAGTCTCCATAATCGACGAGGCCTCTGGAGCCATAAAGAAGAACATAAACCCACCCCATTTCTGACAGGCAGTCAAGAGATCTTGGGGGAAATGTTTTCTATTGGAAAGTCATCTGATTCATGAAGTTGCCTGTGCCACAGCTTCACAGTGCCTGATTCATGCACGTCCTTTATCAAAACCCGTGGACAGAACTTACCAGAAGATGCATTTGGCCTCCTGGTGAATGGAACTGCTTTTAAAACCCATTTCCAACACCCGAACCATCATGTTTGATAAGTTTCACCATAAAGACAAGTAGCCTTCATTATATGCCACAAGCTAGAGATATTTAGCATCCTCGTCCTTTGTCCTCCGAGGTAGCCCATGAGGACATCTCCTGGTGTCCAGGAGGAAGCAGAGCTCAGGCAGCACAGAATCACAGCAGCAGCAGCAGCAGCAACAGCAGCAGCAGGGGAGCTGGGCTGAGGCTACGTCTGACAGGTCTTTCAGTACCATTTGCCTCTTTTCTATCACTAGACAGATACAAAAGGGGATAACCACCTACTAGTGAGGGGGTTCCTGAAGCAGAGGAGAGACAAGAAATATTGCTAGAGCCTCTTCTAAAACATAACCTGTGAAGCTTTCTTAACTTTTTTTTTTCATGTCCACAAGAAGGTACTTAACCACAATGTAGAACGGTGTTTTTTTTTTATTTTTTTTTTTTACTAATTAAGCATATTCTATTTGAACACCTTGCATAAATAATGAATGTACTCTGGTGATGAGATTTAATTCTTTTAAAGGGGAGACATGCAACCCTTACCTTATCATAAATTGTAGCATTTCGAGCTGCTGTTGAAACCCACACCTCCTTGAAGAATTTGTCACTCACTGGGTCCTGGATGTCCTCACTTGGCTCAGAAAGATAGCCAAGGACAAGCCTGAAATATACATGAACTCCAAATGAGCAGCTGAGATAAAGCAGTTTGCAATTTGCTTTGTTCCTAAACTCAATTCAGCTTAGGCATTCAAACAGAGAAGGGTTTTGTTGTTGTTGTTTGTTTGTTTGTTTAATCAAAAGAAGTCACTAACACTAACTGGCAAAATCAAAACAGAAAACCCCTATATTGTAATGATGTTTAAAAATAGCATCTGTTGAACAGATATAATGACATCAATTTTGTTCTAAGAGTGTTCTTATCATTTAGCCTAATACAGGGAAAATCTTGGAGGATAGGGCTAGTGTTTAAAATTGAGCTGGCAACAGGTATCAGACGAAGGAGTATCAACATTTATAAAGTAACGTTGAACTGATTTGAAAAGAGATATTGGCAGCAACATAATAATGGGGAATATTAAACATCCTACTTTCATCAGTAAGCATAACAACCAGAGAGAAAATCAGCAAGGCAGTAACAGCATTGAGTAGAATGAAAATAGCCGGGCTCACTTGATTTACAGGACACACACGGTCCTCATTCCCTCCCAAAAGGCTGAAGAAACATTCTTTTCAAATATACACAAAACATTTCCCCAGATAGATCATATGTTGGGACAATAAGACAAGTGCCAATAAATTTAAAAAAGAGTGAAATCAAGCATCTTTTCAGGTCAAAATGGAGTAGAACTAGAAACTGACCATAAAGAGAGCTGAGGGGGCTGGGCGGTAGCACAGTGGGTTAAGCGCACATGGCTCTAAGCGCAGGGACTGGCGTAAAGATCCCAGTTCCAGCCCCCAACTCTCCACCCGCAGGGGGGGGGTCCCTTCACAAGTGATGAAGCAGGTCTGCAGGTGTCTATCATTCTCTCCCCCTCTGTTTTCCCCTCCTCTCTCAATTTCTCTTTGTCCTATCCAGCAATAACAACAACAGTAACAACAACAACAATAAACAAGGGCAAAAAAAGGGAAAAAATAGCCTCCAGGAGCAGTGAATTCAGAGTGCAGGCACTGAGCCCCAGCAATAACCCTGAAGACAAAATAAATAAATAAATAAATAAATAAATAAATAAAAAAGAGAGCTGAGGGGCCAGCAGTGGTGCACCCTATTAAGCACACATAGTACAGAGTGCTAGGACCAGCACAAGGATCTGGGTTTGAACCCCGCTCTCCAGTGGCTGGGGGAAAGCTTCATGAGTAGTAAAGCAAGTCACCAGGTGTCTTTCTGTCTCTTCCCTCTCTATCTCACCCTCCCCTCTCAATTTCTCTCTGTCTTATCCAATAAAATGGAAAAAAAACGACCTCCAGGAGCACTGGATTCGTAGTGCTAGCACTGACCCCCGGGGATAACCCTGGAGGTGAGAGAGAGAGAGAGAGAGAGCAAGAAAAAGTCAAACACATAGTGTAGCAGGTTAAACGCAGGTGGCGCAAAGCGCAAGGACCGGCATAAAGATCCCGGTTTGAGTCCCCAGCTCCCCATCTGCAGGGGAGTCAATTCACAAGTGGTAAAGTAGGTCTGCAGGTGTCTGTCTTTCTCTTCCCTTCTCTGTCTTCCCCTCCTCTCTCCATTTCTCTCTGTCCTATCCAACAATGATGACAACAAAATTAACTACAACAATAAAACAACAAGGGCAACAAAAAGGAATAAGTAAATAAATATTTAAAAAAAAACAGAAAAAGTCAAACACATAGAGACTAAACAACACCGTATTGGGGCTGGGTGGCCATGCACCTGGTTGAGCACATATGTTACCATGTGCAAGAACTCGGATTCAAATCCCCAGTTCCCACATGCAGGGACACGCTTCATAATCAATGGAGCAGGGCTGTAGATGTCTTTCTGTCACACTCTATTTCTCCCCCCCACTCTCTCTCTCTCCATATATATATATATACATATATATATATATATATATGAACTGAAGAGGAATTTAAAAATTGCTGTAAATTAATAGGAAAGGAAATGCTATAGGAGTTGACAGAGCACTGCAAAGACTATACCAAGAACGGAGTTTCTAGAAAGTCAGGCTCACATCAGAAAGGAAGAAAATATCATACATAACAGACGAGAAAAAGAAGAACAAATAAAATCCAAAGTCAGCAGGAGGGAATTAATAAAATTTAGAGTGGAATTATAGTAATGTCAGCATCATCTGAGGTGTTGGGAGATTTTCTTTTTCTTCACTATTTAGGAAAAACTGACAAACGTAGGTATCAGGTGATTTCAGAAAGTCAGGGTGAACTCACTGGTTAAAACAGCAGGACTGTCAAAGAAAGGCAAATAAAGACAACCTAATGGTGTTATTCTTTTGCAGACTGAAGTTTGAGAGAGGAGAAATCTGATTTTATACTGACCCAGGTGAAATGCTTACTCATCACAGGACAGTAGAAAGACTATAGGAAATGGCTTCTGTTCTTTCTACCTCTCATATCCATCACCATAAGTGATCTGGGGCTTTACTTGTATGGAAAATATCTTCTGTTGAGTGATGGTTAGTCTGTGAAGTTTGGACAATTTTCTAGAACTTAATGAACTGTTTAACATGGAACTGTAAAATGCAGTGTTTTAATGGTGATGGCTGATTCTATTTAGGATTGACTTTACAACAAATCGTCTCTCTATTTTCATTAAAGAACAGCCTGGAGACATTACCAGTAGTGTGATGGGTTTGCTTAGGGAACTCTTAAGGCATTACATTAAAAAAAAATAATAATAAAGAGAGAAAGAATGAGAAAGAAAGAAGGAAAGAGAGAGAGAAAAAGAAAAATACCCCAGATAGAAAATGGATTGAAGCTGCATTTTTTTTCAGAGAGCAAATGGTTATAAACCAGACCACAATATTTTATCTTTGAGAACATAATTCTAATTAAAAAAAAAAAAGATCTAAAATCAACAAAAGGTTCTAGTGGTGCTTTTTAACATATATGATGTGTGCTTGCCACTGGGGTATAGTGGAAAAATTTACAAACATAGATTTCTTTAAAAGAGTTTAAAACTACCAGGCAAAATGAAGGCATCTAGGGGCACAGAGGGCACAGAGTCAGCACTGACCAAAGTGCTCATGATGACTGAAGGGGCATTATACCCCAAACGTAGCAACCTTAAGGTTATACTGAAGAACAAAACTCATGGGGACAAATTGAAGTCTGTCACTGGTTATCAAAAGATCGGCTCACATAAGCCAACCAATTTTATATCAATCTATAAATCCATTGTAATCTTGACTTAAAAAAATTAAAGGAAAATGGTATCACTTGAACACATGATTCTAAAATTCATGTGGAAGAATCCTAAGAGTAACCAAGATGACTCTGGGAAGGAATACTAGTTTGGGATAAGGTATGATGAGAAACAGCATTTGGGGACTGGGAGGTAGTGCACCTGGTTGGATACACATGCTACCATGCACGAAGGACCCTGGTTCAAGCCGCCGGTCCCCATCTGCAGTGGGGAAGTTTCCAGAGTGGTGATGCAGGTGTCTCTCTATCTCTCTTTCACTGTCTCCTCTTCCTTTTTCAAGTTCTATCAAAGCAAAAAAGATAAATAAAGTATTTTTTTAAAAAAAGAAACAGTGTTTCAGTGCAGAGCAGGGACAGCAAAGCCAGCTCACCAGGAAGGGCCATGTGCCCAGGTGCCAGGGAAGCCCCAGTGGTGTGGTGTCTCTCCCTCTTTCTCTCTCTCTGGTATGTGCACTAAACCTTTTCGCCACTGCCCAGCCACTGTCTCTCTGAATGAAGAAACCAGGCAGGATTGTGATGTCATGTGCACATCAGGCCCGGTTTCCACTTATAAACATGTGCCAGTGATCACACTGACTTCACACTGACATGCGAGCACTGTCTGCCAGCAGACAGCTCTAAAATCAGCGCCTGGAGCTGCTGCAAGGACCTGGGGGTGCAAGTGACAGAGGAATCCCCCAGATAGGAATCACAGTCTCTGTGGGAGAGGGGCCGGGAGGCCTGAAAAGGGGAGGTCAGTGGCAATGAGAAGCAGGTGTGGAGGTTTCCAGGGTCTAGGAAAAGCACTCTAATGGCTAAGACAGACCATAAGGACTAGAACAGGCCTGTGAGGTTGGAGGTCTAGAAAGTTCCAGTCCCTGTGAATGGTGAGCCTCTCACTGAAGGACTGTGTCTAAAGACTCATCCAGGGGGCACAGCAGGTGTACTGACTTGGCTCTCTCTGCAGGTGTACGGACTTCTGCAAACCCTTCCTGACCATCAGCAGCCTCCATGTCTCTGCCACATCAAGGCTGAGCATGGAAGCTCCAATATTTCAAGTGAACAGCAGCAGTGACTGGCAGCTTCCTTTAATAGTTATTATTTTTATTATTATTATTATAGCAAGCCACTGGAATTATTTCATTTTTTCCTCTTAGAGATAGAGAAGGCAGAGCTGGAGAGGGAGAGACACCAAGATCACAGTACAGAGGCTTCCTTCAATGTGGTGGAGTCTGGGCTCGAACCTGTGTCACACACATGGCAAAACTGTGTGCTGTCCAGCTGAGCTATTTTCCCAGCCCCATTTCATATTTTTGAAGTGAACTTACTATAAAAAATAGACATGGGGGGGTGGTAGCATACCTGGTTGAACACACACATTTCCATGCACAAGGACCTGGGTTCAAGCCCCTAGACCTAATCTGTAAGGGGGGAAGCTAAAGGAGTGGTAAAGCAGGTCTGAAGGTCTCTCTCTCTCTGTGTTCCATTCTCTATCTCCCCCTCCCCATCTCAATTTCTTTCTGTCCTATGAAATGAAATGAAATGAAATGAAATGAAATGAAATGAAATGAAGTGAAGTAAAATGAAGTACACAGAAAGTGCTAGTTCTCAGGCTTCATGTAAAGGTTCTGAAATGGACAGTGTGTGCAGACGGCCCACACTGGAAGGGTTCGGTGTGTGTGTGTGGGGGGGGAGGCTGGGAGTGCAGTTTCAGATCTCCTGTGCACAGGGAGCCAGTGTATCCCAGGGCTCCTGTGCACAGGGGGGCAGTGTGTCCTAGGTGTGGGCAGGGGTGTGCACCTGAAGCACTGTAGCCGCAGGCCCTGGGCGAAGCGGCCAGCCTGGTAGTCCTCGCTGTCCATCCGGGAGGGAACGGTCTCAGTGTCCTGCACGATGATGGCCATCTCGCTGTCCCGCCTCCCCAGCAGGCTTCGGTCGTTGATGTTGGCAGAGCCTGGAGCAGGAAGAGGGACAGCCCTGCTCACCAGAGCCCTGTCCACCCCCTGCTCCACTTCCCTGTACCTGCTTGTGTGGTCCAGACAGTGCTCTCTGCTAGGCCTGAGGACCTGGGTTCGGGCCACAGGTCCACATGGGAGCACCATGGAAAGGGGAAACTTCACAGGCAGCAGGGGAGGTGCTGTGGTGTCTCTCCTCTCTCTCAGGGGTGGGGGACTTTTCCTTATGCCAAGGCCATTTGGGTATTTCAATACATTGTCCAAGAGCTATACAATATTAAAAGCTTAAAAATCACCAGGATCATGAATGGTTTACCCACTTGAGCACACGTATTACCATGCTTAGGACCCAGATTAAAGCCCCCGGGCCCTGTTTGCAGGAGGGAAGCTTCACGAGCTGTGTTTCAGGTATCTCTGTTTCTCTCCCTCTCTTTATGCCCTACCCTTCTAATTTCTATCTTTATCCAATAAACAAACAAATAAAATATTTAAAAATATCAGCACTTAATGTTGCTATGAAAGAAAGCTTCTAAACTGATTGGATTTTGAGTCTTGCCTGCAGTGATATTGGCAGGGGCAGAATAACTGATTTCAGGGGCCATATCAGCCCCCATGCTCAACATTCTCTACCCCTGATCTAGAAGAAGGAAAACAAATGACCACCAAGGGTAGACGATTCATGAGGTATCAAGCCCCAGCAAAGTTCTTGTGGGGAGGGGGTATGCTGTGCTTTAAGGAGGCTGGGTTCTCCCTCAGCCAGAAGTGGAGCCTAGACCAACCCCAGTAATGACTGGCTTAACAATGGGCTGTTGACACGGTTCCCTGCAGTGGGACATAAAAGGAAGGTCTGCTTGAGACTTCTGGTAAATGAGCATGGGAAACAGTTCCAGTCACATGTTACCATGTGCTAGAACCCGGGTTCAAGCCCCCAGTCCCCATCTACCAGGGTGAAGCTTCATAAGTGGTGGAGTAGTGCTGCAAGTCTCTCCTCCCTCCCTCTCTTTACTTTTCTATCTTTGTTTCTATCAGAGAGAAAAAGAAGGAGGAGGAGGAGGAAGTGGAGGAGGAGGAGGAGAAGAAGAAGAAGAGGAAGAGGAGGAGGAGAAAGGAAGGAAGGAAGGAAGGAAGGAAGGAAGGACGGAAGGAAGGAAGGAAGAGAGAAATGGCTCCAGGAATGCTGGGAGTCATTGTGTAGGCACCAACTTTCAGCATTGACGCTGGTGGCAAAACAAACAATACAAACCCCAAGGACAACACAAAGAAAACACCTCCAGTCTTTGTATGCTTGACCTGAAGGGCCAGATGAGGGTCTGCTTCCAGGAGCTGTGTGGCCTTTTTGTCAGCAGGGCAGACAGAAGAAAGATGCCAGGCCTTCAGGTCACTGAACTAACCAACCCTAGAACCTTCAACTCTGCTTTTCACATCGGCCTTAATGGTCCACATCTAGCTGAGTTTTCCATCTTTTGAGTCAAAGGATTCAGTCTCTCTCTCTCTCTCTCTCTCTCTCTCTCTCTCTCTCTCACACACACACACACACACACACACACACGGCACATTTACAAGTTTTGCACAGACACTGCTTGTTTTCAGACTCAAGAGCCAGTCTCTGTGGACTTTAACTCATGGCCATATGCTTTGTAAAGTTTTTGTTAAATTAATGACTCAATAATAATTTACAAGTTTATGAGACAACAGATTAATTAGATGCCACTCCTTCCACCCCAAGGATAATCACCATAGTTCTCCCAAGGTCTCTGAGTTGGCTACTGTTTTTTTTTCCAGAAGTCCACGTGTTTCCACTCTTTATATTCTACATATGAGTAAAACCATGTGTGGGGTGGGGAGCAGGTGGTGGCACACCTTACAGTGCACAAGAGCCCAGATTCAAGCCCCTGGCTCTCACATGCAGAGGGTGACTTCATGAGTGGTGACGCAGGTCTGCAGGTGTTTCTCTGTCCCCTTCCCTCTTTATCTCCTGCTCCCTCTCAATTTATCTCTGTCTCAAATAAATAAATAAAAGATTTTTAAAAGGAAGAAAAAAGCTTGAATGAAACCATCTGGTAGTTGTCTTTCACCTCCTTACTTACTCCTGAGGTGAGCATACTCACTTCAGGTTCCATCCACTTTGCCCTAAAGGTCACAATTCCATCTTTTTTTTTTTCCAGTCCTGGAGATTTAATAACCATGTGCAGGGACTAAGTGGTGACTCACAGTAGAACACATACACTAGCATGAAGAAAGACTCAGGTTCAAGGCCCTGGCCCCCACCTGCAGGAGAAGCTTCATAAATAGTTGAGCAGTGCTACAGGTTTCTCCCCTTCTCTTTGTTTCTATTTCCTTCTCTCCCTCTCTGTCTCTTTCTGCTTCTCACTCTCAAGCAATTTTTTAAATTTCTTTATTGGGGAATTAATGTTTTACATTCTACAGTAAATACAATAGTTTGTACATGCATAGCAGTTCCCAGTTTTCCATATAACAATACAACCTCCACTAGGTCCTCTGTCATCCTTTTTGGACCTGTATTCTCCCCTCCGCCCACCTCAGAGTCTTTTACTTTGATGCAGTACGCCAATGCCAATTCCAATTCAGGTTCTACTTGTGTTTTCTCTTCTGATCTTGTTTTTCAACTTCTGCCTGAGAGTGAGATCATCCCATATTCATCCTTCTGTTTCTGACTTATTTTACCTAACATGAATTTTTCAAGGTCCATCCAAGATCGGCTGAAAATGGTGAAGTCACCATTTTTTATAACTGAGTAGTATTCCATTGTGTATATATCCACCACAACTTGCTCAGCCACTCATCTGTTGTTGGACACCTGGGTTGCTTCCAGGTTTTGGCTATTACAAATTGTGCTGCTAAGAACATATATGTACACAGATCTTTTTGGATGGGTGTGTTGGGTTCCTTAGGATATATCCCCAGGAGAAGAATTGGCAATGCCATCTTTTTAAATTGCCAACCAGTACTCCATTGAGTATAGGTCGCATGACATCTTTATCCAGTCATGTAATTGGCCTCAGAGGTTTGCAGGTGGGAAGCCCTGAGTCCCTCGAGAGTCAGGAGTCCACCCTCAGTCCTTGACAACCACTTGTGGCTCTGGACTTTCTGCCCTGCTTCTGTGACATGCTCTGGGCTCTCTACCAGCTCCCTCTGTTCCAGCTTTAAAGCCACATGAACTGAAGAGCTGCATGAAGGGTACAGGTCTTCATGCCAGTTTAGCCCTGCTCCCTGTGCTCTTCATCGTGTGCTCAGAACCCCTTCATGTCCTCAGTAAGAGTCCCTGCGATTCATGCTCCTGAAGCCTGAGGGCCTCCTCCCCCCAAACCACAGGAGGGATTGGGATGTTTCCTTTTCTCTCCTGTTCTTCCTACTGAGGCTTTTGCATTCCTCCATCTGCAGCTGTGTGTGGAAGGGTAGGTGCAAATGGAAGCATTGGCTTCTCTGCAGGGGACAGTCATGGAGAAAGAGACAGTGCCTCTGCCTGGAGCACTCCTGAGCCTGAGTACGAAGGTGCAGAGGGTGGGCACTGTGGCTGTCATTCTGCCCCGTGGTCCACGCAGAGTCTGTGACAGCTGTGGACGTGAGTGGAGTTCCAGTGACCCTGAGTGACTGAGAAGGGACAGGACACTTCCTAGGCAGCATGGGAGCACTTCTGGAGCACTGTCAGGTGGAGTCTGCTTAGCTTGTAACACTGCTCTTTCATGCGCACACTTTGGTTCTGACAATGTGGTACCCTCTGCAGTCATCCCCCTGAGCTTGACAGATGGCTCGTGTAAATGCAGGCAAAATCATTTAATCCTTCTCTGCTTTCATCTGAGAGCTTTACAAATCGAGGCCAAGATGTAGACCTTGCAGGGTTGTCCTAACAATTCAGTAAGAGCCCGTGAACACACTTCCTGCTCTAGAGACTGCTCTGCAAATGTGGATCCTCTCTGGTGTTGTTACAAGGTGCTGTGAGTGTGTTAGCTCTACGGTGTCAGGACCAGAGAAGGGACCATATACCAGCATGGAGCATTTGTGTCGTGGAAGCTTCCTCTCCCAGATAATCTCCCACCAGCTGTGTGCAGTGGAGGAGGTCAGGAACACATTTCTAGCATGTTGCCATGGGGCTGCAGTACCCGAAGTGGCCAGCAGGGGATACTCTGGGGCTGGAGGTTGTGGGGCTAGGTAGACACAGTTTCAGGAGAATGAAAATCTGGGAGGTGAGTCACCCCCAGAGCCCTCTGTCTCTTTCTCACTATAGTGGACTCCACTTTGCCAAGAGAAGGGACTCACTCCTGCTGCCATTATGAGATGGGACTTGGGTCTTGCACTCCCAGTGCCAACCTGGAGTTGGTCAGAACACTGACTCTCAAACACAGTGGATGGATGAGCTGGGTACCACTGAATAGAAATATAAAGTGATGGCTGAGAAAACGCTAAATGGATTTCATACATGGAATACTGACCATGAGTTACTGATTCTTGTTCAACGCTCCCATATTCTAGAAATCAAATCTAGAACAGCACAAAATCTTATCCCATTTCTGTATCTTATCTGAGGAGTAAGAGAGAACAAGAGACCCAGACAGAAATACAGTCAACTGTTAAGTGCCTATTAATAAGGAGGACAGTAAAGAATTTGACCTGTAATTTTATTTGTTTGTTTGTTATTTTTAAATTGTCACCAGGGTTATCGCAGCACTACAAATCCACCACTTCTAAAGGTCACCTTTTTCTTTTTTTCTATTTTATTTGATAGAACAGAGAAAAGTTGAGAAGGGAGGGGGGAGGCAGAGAGGGAGAAAGGGAAAGGGACACTTGCAGCACCATTCCACTGCTCATGAAGCTTCCCCCCTGCCGGTGGTGAGCAGGGGCTTGAACTGGGTCCTTGTGCATGTTGATGTGTGCTCTGTAACAGGGGCACCATCCCCCATTCCCTAGCCTGCCCTTTAAATACTGGGATTCATTCCCTCTGCTTGGGGACCCACGTACACACTTGCCGATGACTGCCAGCCCTTCTGATCCAGCTGAGCAGAAGCCACTGCCTGCTTCTAGGGTGGGGGTGAGGGTCGGGGGGACTGCTTTCCTCTAGCCAGGAGCTCTCTGAGCAGAGGTCCTGCTTCCTGTATAGTCTGAACCACCCAGTGTGCTCTGTCCTGGATTGTTGAGCAATAAAACCATTGGGGACTGTGCCAGGTGGTGGTGTGCCTGGTAGTGTGCTCGGCTACCAGGTGTGCTCATCCAGGTTCAAACCCCCTACTCCCCCGCCTGTAGGAGGGAAGCTTCACAAATGTGGAGCAGTATTGCATGTCTCTCTCTGTTTCTGTCTCCCTCCATATCTCTTTCTATTTCTCCCCTATGAAAGTATATGAACAACAATAAAAAATAAACTATTATTTACTTACTCAACAGGAGAGGGTTTGACTCTCTAGAGACAGCCTCACTTTGTTTGGAAAAACTAAGGAAAGTTACTTTGACTAAGTGCCCAAATCAAGATGGGTGGGGAAACTGGATCTGGACACAAATCTCATGACCAAGTACAGTCACTATCCAGGAAGAAAGAACATGAAAGCTATGTTCTGGGGTGGGGAGATAACTCAGTCTGCATTGCAAGGACCTGAGTTCAAGCCCCCAGCACCACGAAGGAGTATCCTGCACAAGGTGAAGCTTCACGTATGGTGGATCAATGCTATAATGTCTCCTCTTTCACCCTCGGTTTCTTTCTGTCCTTGAAATGAGGCGGGGAAGAGTCCACGGGGAGAGGTAGAATCAATTGCTTGGGCAAGAAGCCCAGTTGGATATTGTAATCTTAAAAATAATTCCAATTATGCACAGAAAAGACCTTCAATGTGAGAAAACAGAGATCTCCTCTTGAGGAAAATAAATGAAGAGTTGTGTTTTCTTTATGCCGGTTACCCAACAACTCTGGCATAATCTTGCTATTTGAAAAGTCTAATAAAATTTACCCGAACTTCTCTTAAGCGTATTTCAAAATACTTTCTTAACACCTATAAACTGTTCTCCACCTGACTTCTGAAACTCCCCTCTGAGAATCTTAAGCATGTTCTCTGTGTTAAGAACTCTAGTGGGAATGGGTCAGGTGGTGGACACACATCACCTGCAGCAAGGAAGCTTCATAAGCGGGGAAGCAGGACCACAGGTGTCTCCTCTTGCTCTCCATCTCTATCCCCACCCCATCTCAGTTTGTTGCTGTCTCTATCCAAAATAAAGTGTGTTTTATTTATTTTCCCTTTTGTTGTCCTTGTTTTTTTATTGTTGTTGTAGTTATTATTGTTGTTGTTATTGATGTCTTTGTTAGAGAGAACAGAGAGAAATGGAGAGAGGAGGGGAAGACAGAGATTGGTAGAGAAATCTGATAGGCACCTGCAGACCTGCTTTTCCGCCTGTGAAGCAACCCCCTGCAGGTGGGAAGCCGGAACTCAAACCGGGATCCTTACACCGGTCCTTGCACAATAAAGTATGTCTTTAGAACTCTGAAGGGCTGATGGGTCAGAGCAGCAGCAAACCTGTTTAATTTCAGAGCTTCCACTGAAGAAAGTACAGAACAAAGGCACTCCAGGATTGTTCCACAAGAAAGTGTTTGGGGGAGAAGAAAAAGATACGCAGCCTCTAAAGATCTAGTAAGATTTCTTCAGACTTCTAAGGTCACATCTCTAGTTTCAAGGGCGTGGGTACAACTTCGAGGCAAATTTGAGCAATTACTGGTCTCAGTAAGATGTTGCATTTGTGGGTTCAGAGACCTTTCTAGAAAATAAGTAAATTGAGGGGCAAGGTGATGGCACACCTGGTTAAGCACACACATTCCAGTGTGCAAAGACCAGGGTTCAAGCCCCTGGTTCCCACCCGCAGGGGGAAAGCTTCACAAGTGGTGAAGCAGGGCTGCAGGCGTCTCTCTATCTTTCCCTCTCTATCTCTTCCTTCCCTTTCAATTTCTCTGTCCCTATCCAATAATAAATAAATAAAATATTAATGAATTTAAAAAATTAGTCAATTGAAACACTTAACAGACATGGAAAGATAGTTTCCCAGGTAGCATATACGCCTTATGCTTGTGTTGTGCTTAAAGTGCTCAAGTGAAGGTGACAGGTGAGGGGCTGAGTGGTGGAGCCCCAGGTAGAGGACACATGATACAATGTGCAGGATTCCAGGTTCAAGCCCCTAGTCCCCACATGGTAGAATCACAGTACCATAGTGTCCCCAGGGCATCCTCACCTGTCACTCTCTTGTTTTTTAATTTTAAATGCCACCAGGGCTATTGCTATGATTGGGCACCTGCATGATGAATCCACTGCTCCTGGCACACTGAAGGCAAATGCCACTTTCTTTAAATGCCAAATCTAAATATTAAAGAACGTGTGTGTGTGTGTGTGTGTGTGTGTGTGTGACTGCACCATGAGCTATGCATTTGCAGGCTTCAGAAATAATTTTTTTAACCTTTTCAAATCACATTCCAGATTAAACATCTCTTTCCTCTTAGGAAATTTTCTTTCTCTTCTCAATGGAGAGTAGAGATGGCAAAGACCTATTTACTGCCCAAAAAATATGTCAAGATACTTTAGAACTTTTGGTTTCTTAATGGACAGGGACGCATCTTAATCTTAACTGAAAAACAGATGAGGAGTTTAGTAGTGGATACATCTTGTCTCTAAGGAACATCGTCTCAGCTTGTTAATCTTTTCATCTGGCCAGTTAGCAGAACTGCTTTACACCCTGACTTTTCAGCCTTTGTTTCATGTACCTGAAGGCAAAACAATTCAGTGATAGAAAAATAAAGCTACGGGGGCCAGGTGGTGACACACCTGGTTGGGAGCACATGTTGCAATGTTCAAGGACCTGAGAAAGCTTTGTAAGTGGTGAAGCAGTGTTGTAGGTGTCTCTCTCTGTCTCTCTCCCTCTCTGTCACCCCCTTCCCTCTTGTTTTCTAGCTATCTCTATCCAAGAAATAAATAAAGTTAAAAAAAAAAACTTTAAAAAAGGTACATGTTCAAAAGAATAAAGCCCAGCATATCTGTTAGACTTGATCTAATCAGGATAAAAGGCATAACCAGGATACAGCCCTAGGAGAGGAATTGCTGGGTCACATAGAGGGTCCATTTCTAACCTTCTGAGAGTTCCCTAGACTGCTCTCCACTGGAAATGGACCAATTTACATCAGTGGTACAGGAGGGTTCCTTTGCCCCCACAACTTCCCAACATTTATTGTTACTATCCTTTCTGATGTATAACATTCTCAGAGGAGTGAAGGGGTATCTCACTGTTGTCTTCATTTACACTGGAAGAACAGAAATGGCAAAGTACAATTGGGAATGGGTTTGTGCAAGCTGATAAAGTTTTGCCCAGAGGCAAAAAATGGCCCCCTCAGGCCTTCCCTTGGCAGCACACTGGTTCTTGTTACTCGCTTACATGTTTCTCCATGTTTGTGCCAGTTTCTTTTTTGAAAATGCCTGTACGATATAGGTTTCTGTTCACCCCACACCCCTGATACTGTAGTCATTTAGTTAAAAAGAAATGGGGGAATTGTTGTATACTTTACATTGGTTTGGTCTAGCTCTCCCCCCGCCAGAAAAATTGGTTTGGCCCCTGCTAGTTTCGTGGGCCCGCTTGTCCCCCGCCCCAAGGGAACCCCTACAGAGTTCCAGAGTTCTTGGCGCTGCTGCATGAGGAGAAGGATGCAGGAGAGTTCTGTGTGGTGGTTAGTTTAAGGGTCTCTCTCTGCCGCCAGAAGAGAAAGACAGGAGAGCACATGTTTGCCCGCTCGTGAATAAAGATATACAGCTTCCCAGCCCAGCCGTGTGTCCCCGAGTCTCTGTCTCTCTCTACTGCCGTGACGCTAGCCCGGCCAGCTGGCGCCCCCCGAAACATTAACAACAGGTTTGGTCAGCAATAGAACTGACCCACTCTGGATTCTGGTTAATGACACACAAACTACAGAATCTAGGTAAATACAGGGGTAGCAATATTTTAATAGCCCTGTAATGTTGATTCTTGGGTAACTTTTGATCTGTGGGAAAGTTTAGGTGAAAATGGTATAAAGCAAGTAAATCGCCACCTCTTATTTGTAACAACTCCCTCCCTCCATCTTCCCCTTCCAGTTCCCCACATCTAGGTACCTGGATTCAAAATGACAATGTGGGAACAATAAAGACCGGATGGAAGCAGGTCTACTGCTGCAAGGCTGTTCGACTGCTTCCTCTGGGCACTGCAACCCACAGAAAGGCTGTTTAATTTCTCTTCACCACTGTTCCTTCATAGATTAAAAAACAGTGACTAGCCTATCTGCAGATAATATGATAATATACATAGAAAAACCTAAAGAACCCAGCAGGGAGCTATAGGAAATTATCAGGCAATATACTATGGCGTCAGACTACAAAATTAGCATACAAAAGTCATTGGCATTCCTCTATACAAACACTAAGGTACCAGAAGAAGAAATGCAGAAATCAATTCCTCTTACTATAGCAACAAGAATAATAAAATATCTAGGAATAAACCTAACAAAAGAAGTGAAAGACTTATATACTGAAAGTTATGAGTCACTCTTCCAGGAAATAGAAAGACACAAAGTGGAAAAATATTCTATGTTCATGGTTTGGAAGAATTAACATAATTAAAGTGTATATAACCCAGAGCCATATATAACTTTAATGCAATCCCCATCAAGATCCCAACCAATTATTTTAGGAGAATAGAACAAAAGCTACAAATTTTTATCTGGAACCAGAAAAAGACCTAGAATTGCCAAAATTATCTTGAGAAGAAAGAACAGAACTGGAGGCATCACATTTTCAGATCTCAAATTGTATTATAGGGCCATTGTAATCAAAACTGCTTGGGACTGGAACAGAAATAGACACACTGACCAGTGGAATAGATTTGAGAGCCTAGAAGTAAGCCCCCACACCTATAGACATCTAATCTTTGACAAAGGTGCCCAGACTATTAAATGAGGAAAAGAGAGTCTCTTCAACAAATGGTGTAGGAAAAATTGGGTTGAAACATGCAGAAGAATGAAGCTGAACCACTACATTTCACCAAACACAAAAGTAAATTCCAAATGGATCAAGGGCTTGGATGTTAGACCAGAAACTATCAAATACTTAGAGGAAAATATGCTGAACTCTTTTCCACATAAATTTTAAAGGCATCTTCAATGAAACGAGTTCAATTACAAAGAAGACTAAATCAAAAAATAAGCCAATGGGACTACATCAAATTAAAAAGCTTCTGCACAGCAAAAGGAACCACCATCCAAAGAGATCTCCTGCGGAATAGGAGATCTTTACATGCCATACATGAGACAAGAGGCTAATAACCAAAATATATAAAGAGCTCACCAAACTCAGCAACAAGAAAACAAATGAGCCCATCCAAAAACAGGGAGAGGATATGAACAGAATATCCTTCATAGAAGAGATCCAAAAGGCCAATAAACATATGAAAAAATACCACAAGTCACTGATTGTCAGAGCAATCCAAATAAAGAAAACAATGAGATACCACTTGACTCCTGTGAGAATGTCATACATCAGAAAAAGTAGCAACAAATGCTGGAAAGGTTGTGGGGTCAAAGGAACCCTCCTGCACTGCTGGTGGGAATGGAAGTTGGTCCAACCCCTATGGAGAGCATTCTGGAGAACTCTCAGAAGGCTAGAAATGGACCTACCCTATGATCCTGCAATTCTTCTCCTGGGGATATATCCTAAGGAACCCAACAAACACATCCACAAAGATTTGTGTATACCTATGTTCACAGCAGCACAATTTGTAATAGCCAAGATCTAGAAGCAAGCCAGGTGTCCAGCAACCGACGAGTAGCTGAGTAAGCTGTGGTCTATATACACAATAAAATACTACTCAGCTATTAAAAATGGTGATTTCACCATTTTCAGCCCATCTTGGATGGAGCTTGAAGAAATCATGTCAAGTGAGATAAGTCAGAAACAAAAGGATAAATATGGGATGATCTCACTCATAGGCAGAAGTTGAAAAACAAGCAGTGAAAAACACAAAGCAGAACTTGGATTGGAGTTGGTGTACTACACCAAAGTAAAAGACTCTGGGGGTTGGGGGCAGGTTTTAGGTCCTGGATCATGATGGCAGAAGAGAACCTAATGGGGATTGAATCGTCATGTGGAAAACTTGGAAATGTTATACATGTACAAACAATTGTATGGTACCCTCAACTGTAAACCATTAATCCCCTAATAAAGAAATTTTTAAAAATAATAGTGACTAGAAAGGACACAAGGACCCCACAATGTTGAGATATTTTGTTACATCAGAGGGACAGAAAAAAAAAAAGTTTTTTTGCATATGTTAGTAAACTACTGAGGAGCATAAAGACAGAGCAAGGGGTGGTCAGGCAGAGGCAGTCAGGTGAAGCGCACTGGGTTAAGCATGCACTGGGTCAAGCATACATAGTACCAAGCACAAGGACCAGGGCAATGATCCCAGTGGGAGGCCCCGCAGGTGGCTTTCCTCACAATAGGTGAAACAGGTCTGCACGTGTCTTTCTCTCCTTTCTCTATCTTCCCCTCCTCTCTCAATTTCTCTCTGTTCTATACAATTTAAAAAAAGGGGGGGGGGACAGCCTCCAGGAGCAGTGGATTCATAGGAGCAGCACCGAGCCCCAGTGATAACCCTAGAGGCAAAAAAAAAAGAAAAAAAAAAGCTCAGAGCAACTACTCACCTATAATAACAGTGTTGTCATCTGCAATCAGCAACTTGCTGTGAACATAGATGAGCTCCGTGACCAGGTTTCCCTCAAGCTCTGCGTGGGTTCTAAGTCCGCAGAATGATATGTAATTTATCCACTGGTTGCCAACTGGAAATTTAAGGAGAAATTGCTAAAAATTAGTATGACCAGGTTCAAATAAGGCACAAAAAGTCTGACTGGATTTCAGGATACATTAATGATTTAAACAGTTTAAGAACAGATTGTATTAGATAGAGGCTGGGTGTTGGCACATCTGGTTGAGCACACACATTACGCATTATCCAGGTGAGCTATTTCACTGGCTGCTGATTAAATTAGATGCAAATATGTGGTCAAAGACCTGCTGTGTAGTGCATTCAGTGCAAAGCAGCTGTTAGATTTTATGGTTTTGGAGTCAACAAAAATTCTGGTGATTAAACTACTTGCATCCTTCTTATTCAAATCAGAAAATGGGAGAATTCTGACAGCATTTAACACTGGAGAATTTCCATCAGAGTATGCAGTACCAGTTTTTCACTTTAATACTCTGCCCTCTCTTCAAGTGATAAGAAGAAAAGCACTCCATAAGGAGCCATCCCATAATCATCATCCTGGCGTGAGTGTGAGTCAGAAGATGTTATGGTCCCTCTCCAACAGAGCAGTTGCCCTGGATAAGCAAAGTCTGGTACTAAGGATACATGGAGAGGAACCAAACCATTGAAAATGCCAACAGAAAGAGAATCTAAACCACCAACATCCCCCCCCAAGAATCCCAAGCATATAAATAGAAACAATGGTATTTCAGATAGCATTTACTGGAGTTTCTATGTCTGCACTAGTGTCTTCTATATTGCTGTTGATACCATTCAGAATTCAGTTCTTTTTTCTTTTATTAAAGTTGTATATCTTGGAAAGAACTTCATTCTTAGTTTATACACAAAGGCAGCAACGTTAACAAATATTTTTACATAAAAATTACAGATAACTCTTCACATAAACATTTAGTTGTAGGTCCATTTGCCAAGAGTTGATGTATTGAAAACATATATGAAAGGGACAGACTCCCTGTGAATATCATCTAAGCACGGACGATCCAAAGCCTTCTTTCTATACACTATGGTCAAGACAAGGGGTGAAGATCTCTGGTGGAGGGTGTGGTTGTGAAATTACAATCCTGAAGACACAAAGCTCTATTAGATCACTAGTTAAAAAGAAGAACACAAGTAAAAAAAATTTTTTTTTAATTTCTTGGTGAAAATATCCTTTAAGAATGAAAGCTTATGGTTCACACCAGTAACGGGCCCTAAAAGGATAAAATATTCTAAGCTAGAAAGAAAGAAAGTGTGTTGAATAAGAAAGAAAGAAGAGAGACTGTTTTGACCAGCACATTATTCTGCAAAAAAAAAAAAAGAGAGAGAAAGAAAAAGAAAAGGAAAGGAAAAAAAAGCTGCCTTTTCAAACAAGATACAAAGTCAGTGACACAAATTTGTGGTATGATGATACATTGAGTGAATACGTTTATTCTGAAGAAAATAAGAAGAACCGTGTACAAGCAGTAATATGTAGCTTTCAAGGTGAGAGTATCAGGAAAAGTCTGCAAACCACATGTCTCATAAGTATCTCGGTATCTCAGACTGAGACTGTATATATGTTGATTAAGTCCCTAGGACTGTCTTGTGAACTATGGTGCATATGTAACTTATGTAACTTGAAAGAAAAGCAGTTATTTCTACCTGTCAGGTTATCTGTAACTATCCCCGCAGCTAACAGGTAAAATACAATCTATGCTTAAAGAACATTTTCATGAAAGAATTTCAAGAGATATTATAGGCTTCTGTGACTTAGTCTGGTAGCATTGTGTGCATATACATTTCTAACTCTGATTGAATACCTCTGAACTTTCTGCTAAATTACACTAAATTGGCTGTCAAATGCCATAATCCACAAACATTATCAAAAATGACAAATGTTTTAAATTAAGCACCAAGTCCCTGGAGATTGGAGCAGCAGCTAATTAGACCCTAATAGCTGCTAGTTTTCCTTTTCAGAAATTGTACCATTTTCACAGCAACAGTTTTGTTATTTCTAAAGAAATGAAACAACCAACTACTCTTCTCTATCCAATTAGAGATTAGCCAGCTCATGTATTTAAAACTCATTACACGTTTACAAAACAAGACCAACAATACAACATCGTACCTCCAAAAAGGGAATTATGCAATTAATCCACGCTCCCATGTTTAGAGAACTGACATTTTCCCCACTGAGGTGGATGCTTTGATTTGTTCCCAGGGTACTTGGAACTCTTTCCAGAAGAGAGCTTAACACTGAGGTTACTCCTTGTGCTAAAATTCGGTTATTTTCCCTGAATAGGCCAAAGCAGGGACAGGACCCAGAGTCAAGGGAAATGCTTTACAATAAGTTCAGGACACTCACGGTTGAGAAACTAAGTAGTAGGTTGGTTCTGACTTTTTTTTTTTAATTATTATTATTCTTACCTTCAGGATTATTGTTGGGGCTTGGTGCCAGCACTACAAACCCATGGCTTCTGGCAGCTATTTCTTCCATTTTATTGGACAAGACAGAGAGAAATTGAGGGGGGGGGGCAGAGATAGGGACGGATAAAGAAAGAGAAATACCTGCAGAACTGCTTTGTTGCTTATGAAGCGTCCCCCTGCAGGTGGGGGAGCCAGGGGCTCAAACCCAGATGCCTGCATGGGTCCTTGCACTTAGTACTATGTGTGCTTAACTGGGTGCAACACTGCACAGGCCCCTGACTCACTTTATTTATTTATGTATTTATTTTGCTCTAACTTCATCTTTGCATTTTTACTAGCCACTAGCAGCACCAAATGATTGTCTAATTTTTAAAATCTTTTAAATGTGATCATTTATTTGCAGGCAAGACACGGAAGAAGTGTAGTAGGGGAACCACTATAATTTTCACTTAAAGCCATTAAAAAAAAAACAGGCATAATGTTTTGTTGATTCATCTCTGGCCCTGATGAAATTTGCATTTTGAAAGTTTTGTTCTTGGTGGGATAATGATTTGTGTTTAAAATTGATGGTAAGGCCTTTTATAGAAAACCACTAGTGAGATATTATCGAATATCAGCACACACACATATATTATTTAAATTATATGTATATGCTAAAGGCTTTATACGATTTACAATTACATCAAAATCATTTAATGAGACAGGTGCTATCAAAATGTATACCCTTAAAGTATACAATTCAGCAGATTTCTTTTTTAGATTGATGTATGTAAAAGGCTGATAATTTTTTTAACTAAATTTTCTAAGTACTGGAAACTTGTAAACTTAATATTTTAAAATTTTTTATATTTATTTATTTATTGCTTTTTTCTTGTCCTTGTTGTTTGATTGTTGTTGTTATTGGTGTTGTTGTATAGTACAGAAAGAAATGGAGAGAGGAGGGAAAGACAGAGAGGGGGTGAGACAGACACCTGCAGACCTGCTTCACCGCTTGTGAAGCACCTCCCTTGCAGGTGGGGAGCCAAGGCTCGAACCGGGATCCTTACGCCGGTCCTTGCGCTTTGCAGCACCTGTGTGTAACCTGCAGCGCTACCGCCCAACTCCCCTATAAACTGAATCTTATCGAGCAACACCTGCACTTGACAATGCACTTCTCTCTAGCTGCACTTAAACTTCTGGCTTTGTCCTCTGCACATCTAGTCATGGTGTATTTTGCCATGAATCACTTTTTGGTTTATAGTACTTTGACTTTGTTGAGTCTTGAAAATGTAGATTGCATTTTTCCCCATCAAATATAGGGCATTTTCATTCATTTAAAAAAAAAAGTTCATTTATTCACTGACGAGAGGGAGAAGCAGACCACCATTGTGGTATATGATGTGTTAGGAATCAAACTTGGGCTCTCAACCATGCAAGTTCCATCACTGAGTCACCACTATAACTACATATTTCTTTCAGTAATCCATCACTTTATTTTTACTTTCTTCTCCCTCTATTATTTCTGGGCAGCCCAAAATCGTTGTGGGTTTGCTTGTTGGTGTTTCATGTTTCTTGCAGGTTCTGTTCACTTTTTTCTTCATATTTTCTGTTTCTTAGACTAGATAATCTCAATTAGTTTATGTTCAAGTTAATTCATTCCTCTGCCTACTCTAGTCTTCTCCTGAGGTCTTAGAGTGAATATTTCATCTCCTTGATTGTTCTTTTCAACTCCAGAATTTGTGTCAGGTTCCATTTTCATCTAAAAAAAATAACACTTTACAGATACTTCTAAATTCAAAATATATTTTTTGACACTTTTTACTTTGGGGAGCCATGGATTAAGCATTTCTTTTGACACATTGTCTTCTTGAAGTCTTTGTTCATAGCTAAATGGCTTTGAAGTATTTTTGAATTCCAGACAAGTCAAAGCATGACAATTCTTTAAAAATTATCAGGATGCCAGAGCTTTAAATTCTACTACTCTCCCCAGCGACCAACTGCTAGGTTGCTGGTCTTCACAGTGACTGAGAAACTTGACTTTCAATGTTACCACAGAATTTAGGTCAATTATTAAAATGCCACAAAGACTTGCTTAAGAAAAAGATTCTGCATTGAGAATTGGAGGACCTTTATTGGTGGTGGGATTGGTGTGTGTTCACCTACTAGGAACCCATGTGTCAATCATTATTTCCCTAATAAAACACCACCCAAAACCCCCTAAGATTCTGTTGCCTTTCTTGATTAAACACTCTCACATATTACAAGATTTTGATTATTTCCAGAGCTCTGAAAAAAAAAGATTTTGATAATTTTGGTCAATATGTATGCTTGGTCAATATATATGTATATATATTTTAATTTTTATTTATTCCCTTTTGTTGCCCTTGTTTTTTACTGTTGTCATCGCTGTTGGATAGGACAGAGATAAATAGAGAGAGGAGGGGAAGACAGAGAGAGGGAGAGAAAGATAGACACCTGCAGACCTGCTTCACTGCCTGTGAAGTGACTCCCCTGTAGGTGGGAGCCGGGGGCTCGAAGCAGGATCCTGAGGTCAGTCCTTGCGCTTTACCAGCTGCGCTACCACCTGACTCCCCTGGTCAATATTATATGTAGAAGATTTTTGGAGATCCTTACTATGATTCTCCGACATTTCCCTTGCTCTTTAGCTGTCACGTTCCCTCGTGTCTTATTGTACACGATCCTACCTTTATTACATGATCTCTCTCCTGCCACTATCTTATTCTACTTTGCTTACTAGAAATAAGTGAATATTCATAGAAATACTGGGCTGTGAGCTGACAGGCTCACTACAGGGACCAGAGACATCTGCCAACCTTATGCTGTCTTGGGGCAAAATCTATTTTTTTTTTAAAAAAATGGCCTGTCAAACTGTCATCATCTGGATCCAAGTTAAGCTACAGGCCAGAGAACCTGAGTTCTCACTCTAGCTTAGTTCTTGGGAAACCTTTCAGACTTATTGCTCAGGGTACAGAGCACCATTTAACACCAGCTCTGTGCTGAGCTTTCAGTCAGTTCCTGGAGAAATAGACAAGTAAACTTGTAGTTAGAATATGTTCTAGTTAAGAATGTTGTGGAGGGGCCAATTAAGAAGACAGCAGAAAAAGTATCTTGGCAAATGTGAACAACTGCAGAGGGAAAAAGTAATGCTGTGGTTTTCATTCTCATGTATTTATCTCTAGTACAAAAATGCCCTTTGATTTAGCCTACTGTTCCAGGGCTAGATGGTTAGATATAGTAGTAGATCTCCTTTCCTAAATGTAAGTCAATGCTGTGAACACCTCAGGCCTTCTGCATATACAATAGGCCACTTAAAAGCTGCTTGATGTGGGCTGGAGAAATAGCTCATTTGGTTAGTGCGCTGCTTTGCCGTGCATATAGCCCAGGTGTGAGGCCTGCCCCCAGCTCACTGAAGGAAGCTCCAGCACTGTGGGCTCACTCTTGAGCTCTCTCTCTCCCTTTCTCTTTTAAAATATTTTTAAAAATATTTATTTATTTTCCCTTTTGTTGCCCTTGGTTTTTTTTTTGTTGTTGTTGTTGTTATTGATATTGTTATTGTTAGATAGGACAGAAAGAAAATGGAGAGAGGAGGGAAGACCGAGAGGAGAGAAAGATAGACACCTGCAGACATGCTTCACTGCCTGCGAATCGACTCCCCTGCAGGTGGGGAGCCAGGGGATCGAACCGGGATCCTTACTGCTGGTCCTTGTGCTTTGTGCCATGTGCACTTAACCTGCTGCACTACCGCCTGCCTCTTTCTCTCTCTCTCTCTCTCTCTCTCTCTCTCTCTCTCTCTCCTTCTCTCTCTCTTTCTCAAAAGACAAACGAAACAAACAAGAATGGTTGACCTTGTAGTATCTGTGTCTTCATTTTTAACACAGGGATGACACTTGTGCCTATTTCCCAGAACGTGAGGAAGGATCATAGAAGACACACACAGGCTTCTCGCATAGTGTTATTATTCCCACTTACCTTCAAAGCAAACACAGTAAATAAATAATAAACAAATTATAAGCATCCACTCATTTTTATACCTATTTATCTCAATCATGGCGTCTTTGACTTAAATATTGGCTTTGGACAGTTTAATGACAACATTTTATCTCAGCTGAGCATTTTTGTGGGCTCCCTTGTATGGAGATAATTATATACTCACACTCTAAAGACATTAGTATTTCCTGGCAATCAGAAACAAGCATGGGAGGACAGTAAAAGAAGTGACTTACGCTCTGCTTTTAGCTGTCCAAGGATTGAATTTTCTCCTCTGCACATGGTTCTGAAAATTAACAAAGGAAATAATTATAGCAGCTTGAAAAGAACTAGTCCCAGTTACAGTATCTTTGGGGTATAGCCTTGAGTGAAAACAGGACAAGTGTTTTTACGAAGATACTAAAGGGATTTTTTGAAAGTTAAAAAAACAAAATGTCAGTGTAATATAGTTTTTGTAATATTACTGATGGGATAAGGTCATAGTCTTTTTGAGATGGGCGAAATGGAAAAGCTACAAAAATGATGTTAAGATTTCAAAATGATATGCTTTTAAAGAGATGGGCTGTACATGAACTTTTTCCTCTTAAAATATCTAATTACAGCAAAGATAGATTCGAATTTCTACACAGAAGGGCCAGATTATGGTGCACCAGGTTGAGTGCACATATTATGATGCTCAAGGACCCAGGTTCAAGTCCTTGATCCCCACATAAAGGGGGGGGCTTCACAAGTGGTGAAGCAGTGCTACAGGGGTCTCTCTCCCTCCCTATCTGCTCCTTCCCTCTCAATTGCTCTCTGTCTTTATAGTATGTGTGTGTGTGTGTGAATATCTATACAGATCAAGTCTATCTACAGAATCACATTGTTTTTTAAAGTTTAAATGGCAAACACCTTTGCAGAATAATTTTGGAACTGAAGATACTATTACACTTGGGCTGTCTCTAAAAAACTAGAAAATCCCTTAAAACGTATCTCCTTGATGTCATCTTGGATAAAGCTTGAAGGAATCCTGTTAACTGGGGCAAGCCAATACGAAAAGGATGAATATGGGATGATCTCACTCATAGGAACAACTTTAAAAAACAAGGGCAGGAAGGGGAAACACAAAGCAAAACTTGAACTGGTTTGGTGTTTTGAACCAAAGTAAAGGACTCTGGAGGAGGACGGGGAGAAGTGTGTGTGTGTGTGTGTGTGTGTGTGTGTGTGTGTGTGTGTGTGCGCGCGCGCTGAGGGATTTGGTGTCCTGGTGTCTGGTGGTGGAAAAGGAGCTAAGTTGGGGTGAGAGTGTTTTGCAGATACCTATCATGGGAAGATGAAAAATTATACACATGTACTATAAACCATTTAGCCCTCCTATAAAACGATAAAAGAAAGAAAGTGAGAAATGTAATGTCAATAGTTGACTCTGCTAATGATTTTACTCCTCAAGACACTTATAATAGCTGATAAATTTCTAAAGACTGGAAAAGTAAAAAAAAAAAAAAAGTCTATGCTCCATCTGCTTGCTCTCTGGAAGTAATTAAAAATACAGTTACACTCGGGAACTGCTGATATTATCAAAGATGATGCCAGCAAATAGAGATGTTCTTGCATAATAAAAGGTTATAGCTCTGGTTGCTGAACAAAAGCCAAGCATGCTATTGCGCTCAGCTGGTTCAAACCCAAGAGAATAGTCACAGAAAATAATTACAATTGACAACAGTCCAAAAATAATATTGAAATGGAAAATGAAGTGGCCTAAATCCAATAAAACATTGTGTCAGTGCCTTAAATACTTGCAATGCTTTGTTTGTCATGTCGTAAACCAGGTCATATTAGAAATGAGACAATCTTCAAGTGTACAGACCAACACACAATTAAAACCACTCTCACATTTCTTGCAGTGATGGTAGCATTACTGCAAAGCGGGTGGGGGAATCTCTTTACTGGAAGCTGTAGCAGACAGACACAGGCTTGACAAGTTGGAAAAAAGGAAAATTAAAAAAAGAAGAAGAAGAAGGCAATTCAGGAAGCTGGGCGGTGTCACACCTGGCTGAGCACACATATTACCATGAGCAAGTACCCAGGTTTGAGACCCCACTCCCTGCCTGCAGGGACCTGTACTATAAACTATTAATCCCCTAATAAAGTGAAGAAGAGGAAGAGGAAAAGGAATAGGAAGAGGAAGGGAAGGAGGAGGAGCAAAAGAATGAGGTGAAGGAGAAGGACGTGGAGGAACAGGATGAGGAGGGGGGAACCCCAAGTTCTGCTGTCTCTCAGGTGACAGAACTCATCACTGAGAGTTGGGACTCATCCCAAGCTGTCCACTTCCCTATCCCCTCTCATTTTTTTCCCTTGCTAAGTAACCCAGGAAGGATGGCTAGGGGTGCCTTCCCATCATTCCTGCACCCTCTCCATTCCACCCTAGAGCCTCTCAACACTCCCTAATGCTCCAGCTGAGACCCCCAAAGGCCTTTGTGAGTGAACATGGAACTGCTCTTCTTTTGACTATCAAGCACCATAACATGGTCTCTGGAAGTTTAGCGAAGATCCTGTAGAGAAAACAGCTGAAACCCCAGGAGGCAGGAAGAGCTTTTGGTCCTTGTTTACCTGCGGACATGACTGTTACTGCAGAGATGGGGGACTGGATGTGCTGCCAAGAGAATCGTAGCTCAACATGTGCAAATCCTATAGGTTCAGCAATTTTTCCTTTACTTGCATCAAAGACTGTGGAAAGTTCTTTATATATATATATATTTTTTTTCCCTTTTGCCGCCCTTGTTTTTCATTATTGTTGTAGCTATTATTGTTGTTACAGATGTTGTTGTTGTTGGATAGGACAGAGAGAAATGGAAAGAGGAAGGGAAGACAGAGAGGGGGTGAGAAAGACAGATACCTGCAGACCTGCTTCACCGCCTGTGAAGCAACTCCCCTGCAGGTGGGGAGCAAGGGGCTTGAACCTGGATCCTTACTCTGATCCTTGCGCTTTGCTCCACCTGCGCTTAACCTGTTGCAGCACTACTGCCCGACTCCCAACTGTGGAAAGTTCTACAACTACTGGGTACTTTATGGAGAATTGTTTGTTTTTTTCCCCTAATGATTTACTTTTTTGAGTCAAACCATTTTGTATAATCATTTTCATTGCTTCTGTGACTTTTTCATTCAGATTAAGAGAGACAGAGAGAGACAGAGACCACAGCACCAGCGTTTACTTCTATGCCCTAGCACCCTCCCCATGTGGTCCTGGCACTCAAAAGTTCTCACTATGGCAAAACACACTGCCTACCTGGTGAGCTAGCTCTCTCTCTCTCTCTCTCTCTCTCTCCCTAGCCTGTTAAAGATAATTTAACATCCATAATATATGTATATGCACACTTCATTTAAATTAATACATATAATGCGTGCAAAGATATGGCCAGGGAAATGTCAAGACCTCACCGGTAAATTGCTCCTTTGTGTCACATGCACTGGAATGGGGCTCTGGCTTCTGTTTTATGAAACAGATTTAAAAAAAATCTTAAAAATGCATATTGTATACATAGAGATATGTGTGCTGGATGAAGAGTACAAAAAAGTGACTAGTATTTTAGTATCTTCTTTTCTATAGGTCATTGTCAGGATGCCACTAGGCCCCGATGGCTTTTTCAGATAGAAACAGAGAGGTAGATAGAGAGTGGAATAGTCCGCAGCACCAAAGCTTCATCCACTGTGGTGGGGACTGGGCATGAACCTGGCTCATACACAGCAGGGCAGCACACTGTCCAGGTGAGCTATCTTACCAGCTCTGTATCTGGTTTATCCACTCGCCATGTCACTGTCCTTCATGACTTTGGGTTTTCTTTTTTCCTATTTTATTTGATAGAACAGAGAGAAATTGGGGCCAGGCAGTGGCACACATGGTTAAGCACACACATCACCCACCAGAGAGAAACTGAGAGGAAGGGAAGATAGAGAGGGAGAGAGACACCTGCAGACTTGCTTCCTCCCTGTAGGTGGGGAGCGGGGCTTGAACCCAGGTCCTTGCACATGGTAATGTGAGTGCTTAACCAGGTGCACCACCGCCCGGCCCCTCATTCCTGAGCTCAGGATCCATCTGAATTTTATCCATTAGGAGACAAGCCAACATTGAGTCATAAGGTAAAGCATCTGTCTGCTCAACACTCCTCTTGAGTGGACATGGAGAAAGAGGCACTCCAGCCAACTCCTCTCCCCTATCAAGAGCAGGACCAGCTGAAAATGCAAAGCCCAAGAACAGCTGGAGAGTTCTGGCACCTGTAGTTGAAGTGCATTATTGCCTGCAGAGCATTTCCTCCACCGGTCGAAATGTCTCCTTCAAATCCTGGCAGAAGCGGAATCACCACATACACCCGGTATCGCTGGTTCTCCCTGTGAACAACAGAGGTATCGAGTCAGCATAGAAGACAAAGGATCAACAGCTATTTGGAATAACAGCAAGGCTGTGTGCATGGTTCCCGAGAGCAAGATGTGGGCTTCTAGCTTCCCTGTTTCATGTCTAGGCTCAGTGGGGCTTTGGGCCTAGAGGACAGAAGCTGTTATTCTAATCTGTCCTGCTTTATCTCTTACTGCCTGTCAGACACCAAGTTGCAGACACTACTATGATTCCATTCCGACTTCCCAGATGACCTCACCAGTGTATACTGAAGTCTCATCTCTCTAGAGCCCTACCCCACTAGGGAAAGAGAGAGACAGGCTGGGAGTATGGATCCACCTGCCAACACCCACGTCCAATGGAGAAGCAATTACAGAAGCCAGATCTTCTACCTTCTGCACCCCAAAAAGAACCTTGGTCCATACTCCCAGAAAAGGATAAAGAATAGGGAAGCTTCCAATGGAGGAGATGGGACATGGAGCTCTGGTGGTGGGAACTGTATGGAATTGTGCCCCTGTTATCTTACAGTTTTGTTAATTGTAATTAAACCACTATTTAAAGAGGAGGAGGAGGAGGAGGAGGTAGAGGAAGAGGAAAAAGAGAAGGAGCAAGTGGAGGAGGAGGAAGAGGAGGAGAAGAAGAAGGACCACCACCACTAGCAGCTGTTATCTTGGTAATTGCTGAAAATCTGCTGGAAAATGAGCTGAGCTTGGCAGTCAAGTGAGAATCATAGCATCTCTCTAGGGCACAATCTTTCCTAGAGTAAAAGTGACTGTGAGAAAGAACTGTTTATCTTTATAAAGGGGTGTGTGTGTTGGGGGGGTGGTGGCTGTAATAACTACTTATACCAGAGCCTGTGTGTGTGGCAAAGCAGCTGCACTGTCCAGGGGAGCTGGAATCTTACCATTTTGTAGAACAATGTAGAACTATATATATATTTCGTTTTCTTCTAACCAATCACATTTATTCCAACTTAACATAATACTGCTCTCCAGGCCATCAGAGCTGGCTCCGGGCACCTCTGACTGCCCCAGAGCATCTCAGGGAGGGTGGGAGGCAAAGTTCAAGGAAGCCTATGGCTGGAAGGACAGAGTGGAGGCCTGTACACTCCACTGCCAGAGGAAGTTGGAGGAGGGTGTTGCAATGACAGTGATTAATCACTAGATGGCAAACACAGTTTGGGTGGATGGGTGGGGGGGGAATCATGAAAAACAGTTTACTGTAAAAAACCAAACAGCAAAACAAAGGCTGGGCTGTGGCACACCCGGTTGAGCACACCGGAACACGCACCTGGGTTCAAGCCCCTGCTTCCCACCTGCAGTGGTGAACCTTCTCAAGGGTGAAGCAGTGCTGCAGATGTTTCTTTGTTTCTCTCCCTATGTCTCCCTTCTCAGTTTCTCTTTGCCTCTATCCAATAAACAAATCATAAAAACATTTTAAACTGTCACAGGTCTCTGCCCAGCAAAGGTAAGAGGTTCAGATCCCTAGAGTTACTAAATGGAATAATAGAAAAAACCAGAAGGGATCGCCCAGCTATTTCTCCCATCATCAGTAATCTAGATATGCCAAAACTTTAGTTGAACAATTCATTTGACCTTGGTGGCTTCTTCTAGAACCTTCTGTAAACACCCCCCCCCCACATACACACACATGTACCAGGCCCACACTCTAGGAAAGAAGAACATCCTTTCCTACTGAGGAAGGTCACCTCATTTGCCCTCTGATCCGGAAGGATCTTTACCAACAGAGAGAGACACACCCAGCTAAAATTTAGGTTCCTTTTGGGGACCAAGTGGCCCTGTTTCTCCCTGTCAGCACTGGTTTGCCTCTGTTTTTTCTGCTTTACACAGTAGTGATATACAAACCTGTTGTTTAGGCTACGGAAAAAGCTCATTTGAATTATAGGACACATGTCCCTGTATTTCTGTCTTTCTGAGCATCCATCAGAGGATCCTTGTTCACAGCATGCACTAGTGTGACTGGCTTTGCTAACCTCAGGGACATACAGGGTATTATTCTGGGAGGAAGGGGTTAGATTAGAAAAATGAGTGTTTCACAAAGCAGAACTTGGACTGGATTTGGTGTATTGCACCAAAGTAAAGGACTCTGGGGTTAGGGGAGGGAGTGTTCTGGTCCTAGAACATGATGGTGGTGGTGGTGGGGTTCAGAGTGTTATGTGGAAAACTGAGAAATGCTACATATGTACCAACTATTATATTTTACTGTTGACTGTTAACTACTAATCCCCCCAATAAGGGAAAAAGAAAAATATGTGTTTCAGGGAAGCTTCTAGTAGACAAGAGTTTAAGCCATTTAAATTAAAATACACTTAAAACACATAAAATACAGACCATGTAAAAATTAGCCATTTCAGTGATTTGTTAAAGTGTGCTATTCAGTGACACTAATTATACTTACATGTTGTGAAACCGTAACTATATCTATTTCTAAAACTTTTTCACTGACCCAAACAGAAACTGCTAACTGAGCAAAAAAAAAAAAAAAAAAAAAAAAAAAAAACCCTATTTCCCTTCCTGGCAACCCCCACTAACCTGTAACCTAACTTTTGCTTCTACAAACTTGTCCCTATTACCCAGATTTATTTTTTTTAATATTTATTTATTTATTTGTTTATTCCCTTTTGTTGTCCTTGTTGTTTCATTGTTGTAGTTATTACTCATTAATAAGGACACATGTCATTGTTGTTGGATAGGACAGAGAGAAATGGAGAGAGGAGGGGAAGAGAGACACCTGCAGACCTGCTTCACCACCTGTGAAGCAGCTCCCCTGCAGGTGGGGAGCTGGGGGCTCGAACAGAGATCCCTTAAGCCAATCCTTGCGCTTTGCGCCACATGCGCTTAACACGCTGCGCTACAGTCCAACTCCCCCAGATTTCTTTTTATCTAAGTGGAATTCTACAGTAGCTCTCCCTTTTGTGACAGGTTGATTTCACTTAGCACAACGGTCTTCAAGGTTCATCCAAACTATAGCCTAAGTCAGAATTTCTTATAATACTTCGTTGGAGGTAAACAAAGCATTTTGTTCATCTCGTTAGTTTTTCATGGGCATATGGCTGTTTCTCCTCTGAGCACTGACACTCTGTCTGAGCACCCATGTTTTAGTTTATGATCTTAGATGCTCGATAAACCCTCCTGGGCACCAAGCCATCAGACAAGCAATCGCTTCATCCCTTTAGTTCTGAGGAATCTTTATCAAATTGTATTCTGTGGCTTTCTGTTAAAACTCAATTCTTATTTCTAAACTCACTTACTCTTACACTGGTAAGATATGTAATAGCTAAAAATCGGGGGGATGGCTGGTGGGCGGGCAGTGGCACACTTGGCTGAGCATACATGTTACAGTGCTCAAAGATCCGGGTTCGAGTCCCTGGTCCCCACCTGCAGGGGGAAAGCTTCATGAGTGGTAAAGCCGGGCTGCAGGTCTCTCTTTGTCTCTCTCTTTTTCTCTATCTCCCCCTTCCTTTTTGATTTCTGGCTGTTTCTACCCAATAAATAAAGATAATTTTAAAAAAATAGCTAAAAATTGGAAATAAATGCCCAACAGTCGATAGACTACTACATTATATCATCCTCACTCTGTGGACAGAACATTTTGCAATCTACAGAAAACTGAGTACTGTGATTACTTCTCCCCAGCGGGCTACTCCTGGAGCTGAATTCAATTGCCCCCTGGGTAAAACAATGATTTGAGATGACTGTAACCCTGGATGGCTGTGAATTCATTTCTTGTGGCTTATTACAAAAGCTCTGCATCAAATGTTTAAACTCCCCTCACTCCATGACCATGACTGGAGAGAAGCGGGCTATGCTTCTAGTGTGCTGGTCTCAGAAAGGAGCCAGGGCACCAGGGTGCCAACATGTTGGGAAGTGAGACAGAGGTTCTAGGGACTGAGGCTGGAGAGCCCGCAGGGGTGAGTGCTCTCATGAGCTAGTACTCCAGCCAGGCTGATTGATCTGTATGGAGAGGAACTGTTCCCAGGGGTACTGAGCGTCCTAGGACTGGGCCTGTCACTTCTCGGGGTTTGCAACAAAGCCCAGAACCCACTGGTCCTGCAAAGCACAGAGCAGCTAAGGACCGAATAAGTTCTCCAGCAAAATTTTCCCTATGTGGAGACATTCACTGGGCTTCAGGACTCTCATTTATAAATGGGGGTGAGGGGACAGTCGGTTATAATCCTGGCTCGCCCCCCAGCAATGCTATCCCTCCACAGGGCTGGCTGCATCTCACACGAGGCTCTCTCTAGATTAGGACACTTCACGCAGTGTGCATTGTACACGTATGTATGCAATTGTTTGCACAGGCTGACTTGAACAACAGCAAGCCTTTACAGGTCTAAATGTTCAAGGTGAGCTCAGTGTGTTGAATTCAAGCGTCACTCTGGCAGCCTTGCCCCTCGGTGACCCCAAATCAGAGGCTACTGAGGGAAACAAGGGTTAACTTTTAAAAGACAAAAAGCAAGGGTTAACTTCTTAGTTAAAGCAAAGGGCAGTTATGGGTCATCTTTCCCTTCCTCCCAGCATAAACAGTGCTTTCAATTGCTGTCACCCAAGTGGCCTTAGTCTGTGGCCTGAGAATCTATTCCTTCTGTCCAAGAGTCTGCTGATAACCCAAACAAGTCGTACTCTTTGTATACACAAAAGAAAAAGTAATCTGTTAAGCTTGTTGCTATGAGTTACTAGGGGAAGGTTGATAACTGTATAAAAAGGCCAGTGCCATTGCACTCGGGGTCCAGGTTTTTGTGGACCCGAATCAGGCTAGGTCTGCTTCCTGCATAGAAGGCTCAGTGTGTCCCAGCTCTCTGACTGAGAGACCTTGGGGTAAGCTGTTTCCACTATGACCCAGCAGGGCACATGCTCAGACTCAGTGTGCCTGTTGGCTTAGCCTTGAGCCTTGCGCTAGCCTTCCTGCTCCTGTGGTGTGTGTGTGTGTGTGTGTGTGTGTGTGTGTGTGTGTGTGTGTGTATGTGTGTGTGTGTGTGTGTGTGTGTGTGTGTGTGTGTGTGTATGGGGGGGGGGGCTAAGCTGTCATTTCTCCCCTTGGGGACTTCTCCTCCAGAAAGTTGAGAATGTCTGGGGGCTGACCCACAGGAGGAAATGCAAAGCCAGCCATCCCTGGGGCTTCATGCCAGTGCTTGGTGCTCTTTGCATTATAATTGCAGCTTAGAGCTCTTTAAGACAGCACTTCTGAAGTGTCCTCAGTGGATCTTGTCAGTTTGGGATGAAAATTATTGGATCTAGCAACTGCAGGAGGCAGAGTTCTCCCTTGAATTTCAGACATTTTTTATCTATCAAACAATTTACTTATAAGTAAGAGGGATATTTGATTTTGAAATTTTAAAATAGAGTGCCTCTCAAAGACTTCCAGGAGGCTTAACATCAGAACACTTCCTCTGGAATGAGGGAAACTTTGTAGCTTCCTGGTGGAGAGCTCAGTGCAGGGGGCAATGACAAGGTCCCAGTGTGATTGCTACCCATCATCAGTAACTAAGCTGGTCACATTTCCTGGTCATCTGGCCCCACCTGCCCTGTCTGTGGAATGGGGGTGATTGTGTAGCCACTTCATAAGGCTAAGGTGACCGCTCAATGCAGTACTAAAACACCTCACGTATGGAGACAAAAAGATTGCTTTGTAAAAAGGAAAAAAAAAAAGACTGCTTTACAATATTGTTACTCAGCTAACAAATAGTGACTCCAGAGAGAAAGCATGCATACTTCCTGATAATAATAAGACACATAAAGTCCCTAAAATTAAAACAAGAAGCCTGCGAGGTGTGCAGTGGATAAAATGTTGGACTTCGAAACATGAGGTACTGAGTTCGATCCCTAGCACTCTATATGCCAGAGTGATGCTCTGTTTTTTTTTTCTCTCTCTCTTTCCCTCTCCCCCCTTCACTAATAAATCTCTACAGAGATTTAATCATGTTCCTAGACTTTTCACAGTCTGACCAAGCCGCAGTGGCAGAAATCCAAAACAAGCTTTCCTTTCCCAGCTGCAGTCATCAGATAATTGAAGACAAGGCACATTAAACAACTCTGATTAAAACATTTCTGTTGCTAAAATAAATGTGAAGTCTAAAATAGCTGGCCTGAGTGTTGTGCTTTGCTCCTGTTCAAATGTAAAGTGAACTAGCATTTTCCAGATGATATGTCGCTCTGAAATCGCACTGGTCACTTCTTACATAAACTGGAGCTTTATGGTTTCAAATTGCTTTTGCAACCATGTAGGGCAGATGATATGATCTGTTTTGTTGATAGAAAAAGAAAACCAGGGGAGCCGGGCAAAGCACAGCAGGTTAAGCGCACGTGGCGCAAAGCACAAGGACCAGCTTAAGGATCTAGGTTCAAGCCCCCGGCTCCCCACCTGCAGGGGAGTTGTTTCACAGGCAGTGAAGCAGGTCTGCAGGTGTCTGTCTTTCTCTCTCCCTCTCTGTCTTGCCCTCCTCTCTCTATTTCTCTCTGTCCTATCCAACAACAATGATGTCAGTAACAACAATAATAACTACAACAATAAAACAAGGGCAACAAATGGGAACAAATAAATAAACATTAAAACAGAAAGAAAGAAAAAGAAAACCAGGGGGCCAGGCAGTGGCACACCTGGTTAAGTGCATACATTACAGTGCGCAAGGGCCCAGGTTCAAGCCCCTAGTTCCCACCTGCAGGGGGATGCTTCACAAGTGATGAAGCAGGGCTTCAGGTGTCTATTTCTTTTCCTCTCTACCTTCTCCTCCCTTCTCAATTTCTCCCTGTCTCTATCCAATAATAAATAGAATAATTTTAAAATGAACCAAAGAAAAAGAAAACCATGTAAAAAAGGCCAACAGCTATACTCAAAAGGTTACAAACCTACAGGGAACTAGGGAATGGCAAGATAGCTCAGTAGGACAGAGCACTGGTTTGCCATATGGGTGACCCAGGTTCAAGACCAGCCCCCATTTCACTGAAGGAAGTTTAGACACTGTCTTTGTTAGAAATGTGTGACAGAGATGAGAGCTCCATAGCTCCTCCCAGATTTTAGCACCAAATTTTAGAAAGATGAGATACAAAATGAGACAAGTAGAGTTGGGTATATAGACCAAGGAAAGTTTTAAAGTAGTGGCCAGGGGAGAGTTTGAGAAGTCCAGCTAGAAGGTGTGTGGAGAGGAGCTTAGGACCACCAGCTGGGATTGGAGAGAACCCAGCTTGGGGGTTGGGGACTGAGAAGCTGAATATGGGACAGGCTGGTGGGCCTTACATATAGTGTACTGGTTATTTCTGGCAGGGGTACAAGATTTATGACCCATTTAGAGATGTTTCTGATTGGATGTGTCTGGTGCAGGCAAGAGTAAATCTTCCTCCATGGGTGAGGGGTCTGCTCATTCTCCCCTTCACTCTGGTTCAGCAAGATAAATTTTTTTCTATGAAAGTAGAGGGTCAGGTCTCAGCTCATTCTCCCCTTCACTCTGGTTCAGCAAGATAAATTTTTTTCTATGAAAGTAGAGGGTCAGGTCTCAGCATATTTCCTTCATTGTCTCCCCCATCCCACTCCCTCAGTTTCTATCTCAAAAAGCTACCCTGGAACAATGAGGTATGGGGAAGGGGGGAGGGAGAGTGAGTGAGCTAGGGGGAGGGGGTAACAGTCTCATGATATGATTCCCAAATCATTTCAAATTCCTCAGAATATGCCCAGTACCCTGTAGTGCTGAGCAGATTGCAAACATACTCTAGCACAGTTCCGCTGCTATAAGGAACATGCAGAGTTTGAACAACTTCCAGAACTATGTATTTTTCAGTGATGTTTAGTACTAAAATATTTGTCTTTTTTTTTTTTTTCAGCATGCTTCACCTCAGACTGTGTACAGCGACGTCAGGCATGGAATGCCAACCCTTCACCCTCATCACTCGGGTGAGACCTTTCCTTTCATGGTATTCTCTAATTCCATTTCAGGAGGTTCACTTCCTAACAAAGTCCCAAAACTTAGATATAGGCCAGGTCTTGTGAGATAGAGCGTATGTTCACATGTATCCATAAATTAGGGCAAAATATTTACCTGAAAGCAAAATTATGCAACAGTCTGCAGTGAGTCATTATCAAGTTCATAATGAAATAGTGTCCACTTAGACTTAGATACCCTCCTCACCTACTTCCTATTACAGTTCTCTCACCTACTCCAAAGCTAACCTTAGCAAAGCAAGGACTGCAAAAGCTGAATAAGGGCAAGAGACTGGCATACTTTAATGATGACTCTTGAGTCACTATCAGGCCATTCCACCAGCTGGGGCCCTAATCGGGGAGTCCTGAAATTCCCAAACAGACATGATGGGCCTAGAACTCAAATAAATCCCTCTCTCCATTGTTACCAGTCATTTCTATCAGGAACAACAAAATAGACCCCTTTGTGGGCCCCCATAGGACCTTGCCCTCAACTTGAATCAACAATGGTAGAGAATGGACAACATACTCTATACTACACCTGAGGAAGATGGTTCGATATTGGGGCAGCATGGAATGTTTCTACTCATGAAGACAGAATGTGAGCTCAGATCTAGAGGGATGCAGAGGTCACACAAGCTGCTAAGCTAATTATGGGTCCCAGATCACATCAAATCGATGGGGTTTATAGTCAACAATATTTATATCCCTTTCCCATATTAGGAAGCTACTCTCTTCCCTGATCCAGCTTTCTGGTCCTTTTCCAGCCATGACGTCATCTCCCCAGAAAATAACTTGGATCCACCCGCATACCAGATTTCAGGCTCAGGCAAAAATCAATCAATCAATCAATCAATAAAATAAAATAAATATATAAGTGTTAAGTCAATTGCTTATCTTCATTGCATGCAACAATTTGGTGGTGATGATTATGCTAACTGCACTTTCTCACTTTTCTGATTTTTATCAAAGGAATGGTTTGAAAATATGCAGAAGCAAACATGGTTTATCCTCAGAAACCAATCGCTCTTACTCAGTCATGATAAAATGCAGCTGACTTTAGACTCTGGATTGTGATTTCTTCCTGATCTCCAGCTAGATTTAAGTTGCCTAAAGCAGGCTGCAGTTAGCTTGGGAACTGGTCTTTGTCTTTTACTTTTTTATCAAAAGTATATCTTTTGTTTTATGCAAAGATTCCCAGTTATTGTAAGTTCATTGTCAGATGAAGAACGTTCTGAGGCTTTAGGTCATGAACGACATCATGGAGGCTTTGCAAACGCCTGTTTTCTGTAAAGAATTATGGTTGTTGAGAAGGGAATAGGAGAGTAGGGGGAAGTAAGGGAAGCAGAGAAATCACTCCAGGGCAGAAGAAAACAAGGCTCAGCTCAGCTGAGGGGGCCCTTAAAAAAACAAAAAACCACACACAAAAAACTGGTTTCACAGGTGGGCGGGGCCTGGGCGAGAGCTTTTCCTTGATTGGCTGAACACTGACAGTCACTTCCCTCCTCTGCCTTCTGCTGCTTTCTATTTTTTCTCCAATAGCCCAAATTAGACTTGTTGCTAGGCGCTTGGCTTAACAAGAGATTTCTGAGTTCTCCTGGAGCACAGATCAGGGAAGGGAAGGAAGGAAAATGGGGGGAAGCTTGTGGATGGCACTTTGACGTCCATCATGAAAAGGTTGGGGCAGGCAGGGGTGGGGGTAGTGGTGGTCCCCACAGGCAGACCTACAAGATACTTCTCTTAAAGCTCTTTTTGCATGCCCTAAGAATATAGACTCACAGAGCTGAACACATGGAATTATGTTTTAGAGCTGCAATGAACACAGGTGAACAATAATGTGGAGAAATAGAGAAGGGAAATACCTAAGACAGGTTTCCAGGGTCTTGGCTGGTAGCTCTCCTGGTAGAGCACATACATTGCCAAACACAGTGACCTGGGTTCCAGCCCTGGGTCTGTCTGCAGGGGAGAAGATTCACGAATGGTGGAGCTGTGTCTCTCCTGTTGTCTGCCTCTTTCCCCTGTATCTCTCTGTCTTGTGCCCTCTTTTTAAAAATTTTTTATTTATAAAATAGAAATTTTGGCAAGACCATAGGGTAAGAGGGGTACATTGCCACACAATTCCCACCCCCAGAGCTCCATATTTCATCCCCTCCCTTGATAGCTTCCCTATTCTTTATCCAACTGGGAATATGGACCCAGGATCATTGTAGGGTGCAGAAGGTGGAAGGTCTGGCTTCTATAATTGCTTCTCCACTGAACATGAGCATTGGCAGGTGGATCCATACTTCCAGCCTGTCTCTGTCTTTCCCTTGTGGGGCAGAGCTCTGGGGAGGCGGGGCTCCAGGATACATGGTGCACCCTCTATTTAAAAAAAATGGCCACCTGGAGAAGAAGAGTCATACAGGCACTGAGCCCCAGAAATAGTCCTGGTGGCAATCAACCAATCAATCAATCAATCAAATCTGTTAAAAGTGTGAATGTGAACTAAACTTGAGATTTTGAGATAGGATTGTTGAAGCAAGTGAGACAGCTGAGAGAGCTAAATGACACACAGTTAATTTGAAATTCTACGGACTCATCTCCACTTTTCTGCAAAGTAAGCTGAGAATAGTTAATCTTTTCTGTGATCACTGATCTTTCAGGAGAGATTCAGCCTGCAGCAGATGCTACCTCGCCACCAGGCTTTTTCCACAAATGTCTTCTTCTTCTTTTTTTTTTCTTTTCAGGAGCGGTCATGCAGAGTCAGAAAATAATGGTGTTTTTCTTTCTCTCTTTCTTTTTCTTTTCTTTTCTTTCTTTCTTTTTTTAAAATCATATCTAAGGCTGAAGGTTGATTTTTTTTTTTTTTTTTTAGATAGAGACAGAGAGGCAAAAAGAGAGGTGGGAGTCGGGCTCAAATCCTGACACCAACATAAACTAGAGTTGAGAAGTTTTCTGGTCAAAGAATGTTCTTTAGGGCAGGTGGGATAGTTCACCTGGGTAGTGTGCCTTCTGCGCCCCAGATTCAAGCCCAGCCCCTCGTACACTGGAGGAAATGTCAGTGCTGTGATGTCTTTCTCTTTCTCCTCTGATCTCTTCGTCTATTTGTCAGCTCAAAACAAAAAGAATTGTGGGGGCTGAGGAGGATTTCACACAGCACTGCCATTTGAGAGGTTTGCTCCTGGCCCACCCAGAGCTGAACATTAAGCTAATAGAATTCAGTCTCAACAGCCCTATTGTTTGACCGCATTTACATAAAATGCCAACACATTTACATAAAAGGCCAACACGTATCTATTGAGAAAAGCCAGTGGCTAGGAGAAAAGAGATTGATCGAATGGGTGGTGGCTGTTAATAAGTATGCAATTTATTTCAGGGGTGATACAAACGGTCTAAAATTAATTAGGTAGTAGCTTCACAACCCATGTGAATATACTAAAAATCACGGAATTGTAGCTTTCAAATGGGTGTGTTTTATGGCAGTCTTAATAAAAATGTTATTAATAGGATGATCCCATGGAGTGAAGAAATAAGACGGGGTGATAATTAAATACAAGCCAAAAGAAGTTGCAGCGACTGTTTTGCTTTGATTTTGAAGTGACTAGGGTTCATTGGATAAGTCAAATCACACATTTAATGCATCAATGCACAAGAAAGAATGGCTGTGCTCTGGGAGCCCTCAGATTCTCTCAGAAACACTCAAAATTCTAAGCAACTGACCCCCACACTTAGGGAACCTACTGTGAGTTTAACTAAATGTATGTCTGCTAGGGAAAGACCACATAAAAATTGGGCTTTTGAAAGCCACCTTAGCAGTAAATAGAAACAACATCTGTATAGTCACCTCGCCTACCAAAAGGGCACAAAGTTACCTGTGAGCTTTCAGTATTCTCTGGGCAATGGCGTCGCCGACCTTGTTGAACACAACTTTGTCATCAGCACAGCTTATGAAAAACTGGTTCTAGGAGAAATGAATGGGGCACTTACGTTAGCTACCTCTAGCTCTGCAATGTGTGTGTCTGTGTGCAGTGTATTATAAAAATTATATTATTATTTTGGGAGTTTGGGACAATTAGCAAACAAACGACATCAGCCTGAGGTGGGGACACACAGGGAATGTATAAAAGCATGGACTTGAAGCAGCTCAGTCTCTCACGCCGCTGCTTCTTCTCCTGGTCAGAGGCTCCAGGTATCCACCATGGCTAATTCTCCTGGGAACTGAACAAGTGTGACTCTGCTAGCCAGTAAATTCTTAAGTTTCCCCTATAGCCATGAGCAATCTACACTTCAGTTGGTAACTGTTTATCTTATGGGACTGAACTTCTGATAACTATTCATAGACTTTATGGACCAAGTATACTCTTAACTCCTGATAACTGCTTATTTTGTGTACTGTTTGCTTAACCTTGAATGGAGCTGTTTACTTGTAGCACCTAGATAAATATTTGTTTTTTACCCATTTCACCCAAATAAAGCCTCTATTAGTTTAAACCTGCTCTCAACTCTCCACTGTGAATCTTTTACTAGAGCCTCAGCCCTAAGCCCCTTTTAGGTTTCAAGTTACAATACAACACTAAGCCACCTATTTTTTTTTTTTTTTTGCCTCTAGGGTTATTGCTGGGGCTCTGTTACCTACACTAAGAATCCACTGCTCCTGGAGGCTATTTTTCCCCTTTTGCTGCCCTTGTTGTTTAAGCATTGTTGTTGTTATTGCTGTCATTATGGTTGGATAGGACAGAGAGAAATGAAGAGAGGAGGGGAAGACAGAGAGGGGGAGAGAAAGATAGACACCTGCAGACCTGCTTCACAACTTGTGAAGTGATCCACCTGCAGGTAGGGAGCGGAGGCTCGAACCAGGATGCTTGAGCTGGTCCTTGCACTTCGGGCCATGTGCACTTAACCCTCTGCGCTACAGCCCAGCCCCCTCAACTGGATGGGTCATCACCCACCATATCTGATGTTTAAAAAAATGTTTAACACGAACAAACACATTCCGATCACTAAGATCACTTCGGGAAAGCATATGATGGAGGTTTCTTACATTTCTAGGTAATATCATATAAAACATCTTAGTCAAATTAAAGGCTAAACTATAATTTAATCATGGAAATTCCCTGTAGGTTGCATCCTTAGAATCACAGGGTTATTCCAAATGTAACCATGCAAACTTAATTAGTGGAGATTTTGACTTTTCAGATACCCACATTGTATGAAGGCTTATGATTAAAAATTCTATGTTGGTAAACATTCTATCCCATGCCAAGCTTTGTAAAGTCATTGTTTATTGGTTTTTATTGGATAGAGACAGAGAGAAATCAAGAAGGGAGAGGGAAAGAGAGAGACAGAGACAGGGAGAGGTAGAGGGAGAGAGACAAGACTTGCAGCATTGTTTCACCACTTCAGAGGCTTCTCCCCAGCAGGTAGGGACCAGGGGCTTGAACCTGCATCCCTTAAAATTGTAACAAGTATGTTCTACAGGTGCACCACCACCTGCCCCTTCTAAGCTGACTTTTTAACAGGCAGATGGCAGAATTCTGGTTGCATATTCTCCAAACTTTCTGCATTATTTTATAGTATCTGCTTTTGCCTTGGCTCATCTGTTGGATTCTCTTGTTATTTAACTTCCATCTTAAGTATCTGTAAAATTCTTTTAAGTATGCTCCGTTAAATATACACACATGTATGTGTATATACGTTATATCCCATCCACAACCAATAGAAATGGAAAAAGAAAAACTTAATTTTTTTCTATAAATATTTTTGATATATGTGTATCTATACAACATTCCTTAAAGATGTTACAAAAAACAGGTAAAATATCAAAAATATCATTATTTTGAGGACAGAGAAGACGAAGTCACTGTATAAAGGAATGCAAAACGACGTAGACATCTCGGGAGCATGACATCATAAGGACAACCAACACAAAATAAAACCTTCCCTCATCACTTTCCAGGTGAGAGGTGAGGTCAGAATTGCCGGAGGAGGTACAATTATCGTGCCTTTGCCAGTGACAGTGCTGACTGTCACACATGTCCTGACACTGAAGTGCCCACATCTGCCTCCTGCCTCCTGCAAATCAAACTGCGGGAAGATGCGGTGCAGTGACTCATTACAGTCTACTTCCCTTTAGGGCATCAAAACAATCCAGTGTCAGTGGCTACCCAGCCTCATTTCCTCAGCAGTTACAAACACACACTGGCTGCATGCTGGGCTCTTTACATTTTTTTCTTTTTTTTAAAAAATTTCATTTTATTGGTTACTTAATACTGATTTACAAAATTATGAGACGACAGGGGTGTAATTCTACATGGTTCTAACCACCAGAGGTCCATGTCCCCATTTCCTTCACTGGAAATTGCAGTAGTTCTCCCAAGGTCACACGTCTGGAACGACTATTATAATTATGTTTATATAGATTTGTCCACTTTTTTCTATGGTCCTGCTTTCTTGTACTTTCTAAGTCACAACTACTACTTCAGTGTCCTTTGTTTTTGTTTGTTTGTTTGTTTGTTTGTTTTTCCCCCTCTTGTTTCTTTGGTTCCTGATGGAATTAGGTTTCAGGTCGTCTTCCCCTAACATTTATCCCTCTGGAGTATAGACCAAAACTCTATGGGATGCAGAAGGTGGGAGTTCTGACTTCTGTAATTGTTTGTCTTCTGGACATGGGCATTGGCAGGTCGATCTATACCTCTAACCTGTTTTATTTTAACAGAAGCCCTGCTGAGCTCTGGCTGATTGTGGTACTAGTGACTGAACCTAGGAACTCAGAGCCTCAGGCATATTTTTTTCTTACATATTTATTACACTCATGCTTTTTAAAAATATCTTTTGAGGGGAGAGCTGGGTGAATGAATACTGAGGAGTGTCATACGAAGCTCAGTGGCATCCATGGACTCAAGGGCTACACAGGTAGCATGAAAAAGGAAAACTGACTTAGTATTATTGGAAATAAAGAAAACAGACTCTGGGTAATGGATCTTTTCACTTCTTTCTTTCTTTCTTTCTTTCTTTCTTTCTTTCTTTCTTTCTTTCCTTCTTTCTTTCTTTCTTTGTCACCAGGGTTATTGCTGGGGCTCAGTGCTGGTGCTACAAATCCACTGCTTCCAGGGGCCATTTTTTTCCATTTTTCTTTTTCTTTTTGATAGGACAGATAAATTGAGAGGGCAGAGGGACAGAGAGGGAGAGAGAGAGAAAAAGAGTAACCTGAAGACCTATTTTACCCTGCAGGTGGGGAACAGGGGTTCAAACCCAGGTTCTTGTGCATGGTAACATGTGCACTTAACCAGGTGAGCCACCACCAGGCCCCTAATTCACATTCACACATAGAGACACACACTCACACAGACATACTCACATATATACAGACACACACACCCCTCAATGTGCCAGGTGCTGAGGTCTCTGCAGTACTGTGGAGAGTCAGGGGAGCAGGACCCACCTCAATGTAGATGTAGTGCTTGCTGTTCTCTATCACACTGACATAGGCTGTGTGGATAGACTCTTCATGGTACTTGATGCCAGCAGACCAATCGGTGGCAGAGCGGAGCAACTGAAAAACAAAACGCAGACATGAGCACATAGCAGATGGCGTAGTGTGGACAGCAGACAAGCCCACGCGGTGCAGCCCGGTCACTTCCTGCAGACAAGTGATAACTACAGAGGCTTGGGTGCCTGGCGTGTGCCCAGGAGAGCGGGCTGGTGGGAAGCTGGGCCTCAGATATGATTCATAACAGAGGAGGACCACTTGGAAAGTGATCCTTGAATCTGCTTATTCTACCCAGGATTATTTTTGTTCAAGACTGGAAATCCCAAGGTATTGTTTCTCTAGAGAGTATCATCTGTGGAATACAGATGACTAAAGCAAACAAGCTTGCAAAAAAAAAAAAAAAAATGGAGGGGAGGCGTTGGGCAGTGGTGTACCCAGTTAAGCACACATACTACTAAGTGCAAGGATCTGGGTTCAAGCCCCCGGTTCTCCACCTGAAGTGGGGAAGGATGCTTCACAAGCAGTCTGCAGATGTCTCTCTTTCTTTATCCATTTTGTCTCCCCCTCCTCTCTCAATTTCTTTCTGTCCTAGCCAATAAAATGAGAAACATAGCCTACAGGAGTGCCAGGAACCATTTCTCTGCTTGATAGATAAGCTTTGAAACAATGGAAGCCCTGGAGACAAGTTTCATTTCCCCCCTGGGCAGGCCATTTCCCCTCAGGTAAACCATTTATCAGTAATCAAGTGAGACAACACATAGTTGTGGTAACAAACATGGTTTCGGCCATTGTTTGTTGCAAGGAACATTCCACTTTGAAGTTTGCTCCCCTCCTCCTCCTCCAGCATTCCCCCCCCTTTTCCCAAAGCCTTATAATGCCTGTGAACACAATAAAATTTTGCAGCTTGATCAGAAACCTGTCTTGCTGTCGTTCTTTCGTGTCTCTTGTCCCTGTCATTCCAGGTATTTAGGTTCCTAGCCCCTGTTCACCGCCCCGCTGGCCGTGGCATTCTGGCGCCCGAACGTGGGGCGAAGAAGCCTTCTGGACCTAGGAACGCCGCTGATCGAGAGGGTAGGCCTACCCGAATTCACCGAGTCACCGCGGCCGAGGGGATAACGCAAAGACTCGCATAGATCGCCACGGAACTACCCAACTGTGAGTCACATCTGGAGGAGTGTCACAGCGGCTGAGGTAAGCAATACCATGGGACAAGAATTTAGCAAACAAGACTTGTTCATTAAAGGACTCAAGGAGTCCCTCAAGACACGAGGAGTAAGGGTTAAGAAAAAGGATTTCAAGAAGTTTTTTTATTTTATGAGTGATGTTTGTCCATGTTTTCCCTTAGAGGGGACTATTGATGAAAAAAGATAGGCTAGAGTAGGAAACTGTTTAAGAGATTTTTATGAGACCTTTGGTCCAGAAAAGATTCCAGTCCAGGCTTTTCTTATTGGAATTTAGTAAATGATATACTCAAAGTCTATAAGTGTTGTCCTGATGTACAGTGAGTCATGAGAGAGGGAGAAAAAGTCTTACAGGGACACTCCCGGCCACCTTCTGTTTGTGAGTCTGTCTCTATTCCCATGCCTAATTCAGGAGATCCGCCCCTGAGGCCGCCTGCTAAGTGCCCTCTGGTTAAGATTTACCCCTCTTTGACAACCTTAAGACCCCCTTCAACTAGCACAAAAAACAGCTTCCCTTAGATAATTAATAGAAGAAAAATGAGAACATTTACAATTAGTTAAAGAACTGTGGGCTCTTGATTTGGCATTATCTTAAAATTATCCAGCCAAAAAGATCCAGCTTTTTTCCCTCTACTCTCAGAAAGTGTTAAACCAGTTCTGAGCGAGATCTTATCTGGCTAGCAAGCTATTTAGAGAAAGAATGAAATCAATCAAACAAGATGTTCTCTTTAACTTAAAAGCTATTAATCAGAGAACCAGTACACACTTTTGATAGAAATTTAACGATTTGTTTCTTTAAAACTGTAAAATGTACCTTAGCCTAGAAAAAGAACTTTCAAAGGTTTTTCTCCGTGCTTCTCAGTGCGTGGTGGTAAACTAAGCCCACCTGTTCTGTCCGTGCAGCCAATCACGGCACAGAGCTACTGCTCCACAGATTGGCAAAGACTCCAGTCAATCATTCCCTAGCCACTAACGCCCCTCCTGGGGACGGGGGGGTAGAGAGTCTGTGAGGTAGGAATCCAAAAACCAAAGTGGTTTTTCAAAGGGAAAATTTTTCTTTTCACCAAAAAATGTCTGTTTTAAGTCTGTCTGCTAACCTTGTTTTCATTAATGTGTGTTAACCCATAAGTAACTAAAGTTTGTTTTAATTTTTAAATAAGATTTAGTTAAGCTAAATGTGGTTTTAAAGATCCCGACTCATAGAGTTGGCACACCTTTACCAAAGTAAAATATAGGACAGTTTCGTCCTTCTGATAGCTAATATCAGCATCAATTCATTAGTTAAAAGATTTTCTGAGATCTCTAGGCGTGGTAAAATGCCTCTGCAGTCTCTCTCACTCTTGTAAAAATTCTAAATATTACCAGCACCCCAATACCAAAAGCCACTATTTGTTAGTCTGTTAATTCCATGCTTGATTTGGCTTTCTAATAACCCAGTCAGTGTAGAACAGTGGCCTTGCCAAGAAAAAAAGGGTTAAACATGATATTCCTGGCCTGATAAAAAATCTTTATTCAACAGATGTGATTCAACAAAATTATTTAGTGTAAAATGATAAAAAAATGTTAATAATAAAAATTTATTTTAACATTTCAGCTATAAGGTTTATTTTAGCTTTTTAAGTTACCTATCCAAATCAAAGTGAAAAATCAATTAAGTTGTGTACCCACCCTTGTTCATAGCTGTCCTAAGGGTGTGATAGCTTTGTGATAAACAAAGTTCCTAACAAACAAAGGTTAACATTTTACTTAAAATTGTTTAAGACTGGCTTGGGTTAGTAAAAGATAACACAATGGTTATGTTAATTATTTACATGCCAGAGGCTTTTGCTCTGGTTTTCCTCTTTATATCTTTCTGCTTTTAAAAATTATCTGGTTTGTTTTAAGACGCTGTCAGAGATTTATTCTTGGCAAATGGTGTTTTTCTGATAGAAGATTTGTTTTGGCAAATCCTGATTTAACAAAATTAGTATTTTAAACATTTAAACTATGAGGTTTTATTTTAGCATTTTAAGTTGCCATATTAGAGTTCTAAAGAGCAAAATCTATTAAGAGTTTTATAGCTATGCTTACTCATGATAGCCTTGTGATGAGTAAAGATCTTAGTAAACTAAAGGTATAATAGTGTGCTTAAACTGTCTAATCAGTTTAAAATAATGCTAAAAAATAGTAAACATTTTATCATGTCAACACATTAGGTACTGAATGTCTATAACATATTGGTATATTCTAATAAAGAGCCTTCTAAAATCGTATAAAAGAACTCAAGCCAATTCTAACCATTAGATCATCAATTAAGTTGGTACAAGTTCTCTCCCTAAGTAAATAATTATAGGTACATCTGCACATGAAGAACTGACTGCTCATATGGTAAGATTTAAAACTAAACATTTTTCACTTTTTATTTATGGGTGTGTGATGACTCCTAAAGTCACTCATATCCTAAAATTTTTCTCATGTTTTACAAGCCTCTTAAAATTTTAACACTTCACCTGCCATAGTGAGAGCACTTTACTGGCTCCCGTATTGTTTAATTAAGATCCTGCTATTCAGACTTTTAAGATTAATCTCCACTGATAAAAGCCAATGCTCTCTGGCAGATTGATGTAATTCACCTGCCCATGTTTAGTAAACAAAAACATTTTTTTCTTTCTCATTTGATATTTTTTCCAAATTTATGTGGGCTACAGCTCAAACAAGAAAAACTAAAACCCTTAAGGTCAATTAATAAAAAAAAAAAAAAGAAGGGGAATGTATTGTTAAAATTCGGAGGCTCCAGCTGGCAGGGCTAGCTTCACGGGCGGGTAACAGAGACTCGTAGACACACGGCTGGGCAGGGAAGCTGGCTGTATTTCTTTATTCAGGAACAACGATTTATAAACTAAGACAAACTAATCACCAAACAGAACTCTCCTGCCTCCTTCCCCCGCAGCGGCGCCAAGCACTCTCGAACTCTGGAACTCTCTCGGGGTTCCTTGGGGTGGGGACAAGCGGGCCTGCAAAAACTAGCAGGACTGAACCAATTTTCTTGGCAGGGGGAGAGCTAGAACAACCCAATGTAAAGCATACAACAGGAATGTACCCCCCAGTATTCAGTTGGCTAAAGTGTCAAAGAAGTAACTATACTAAACCTTTTTAATATTTACAAAAATTCGAATTGTCCATTTATTGTATCTCATTGACAAAGCCACCCACTTTTCCAGTCACAGAGACATATTCTTTTTCTCTTTTTCAACACTGGATGTCCATGTTTGTTTTCCTTTTATTATGGTGGATGACATTATTGCTCTTACAAAATCCACAGAGTCCCTGTTGGCAAGTCCTTACCGCAAAGGACGCCATGGCAGTATATACTCCAGCTAACCTCACCAGCCTATCCAAGTCTTCTCTTTCTGCTGACCTACCACTGCAGACTTCATCTTTGCATGTTTATTGACTGCTCACTTTTCTCAAAATATTCCTCATGTTCAAGGAACCTCACCTAATGTGTATGTACCTCCTCTGTGTTTTGGTAAACACCATCCTATATTTTCATGTCAATTCTTCTCTACCTGGTACTTGCCTCCTAGTTTTGCTTGTTCCACAGCTGACCCTCTATGAAGAAGAAAAATTTCACCACCAGAGGACCAGACGTGCTGTGTTTCTTCCCCTGGACATCACATCCACTGACTGCTTCCCTTAGACTTGCTGGTGGCACGCTAGGACACTCTATATATTCCTCCCATGAATTTTCTGACAAATTACATCAGGTTATAGACTCCACCACAAATAGTCTTGAGTCACTACAGAGCCCCTTATGGGACCCTTATTAGTCTTTTGTTAATGATTGCCTTAGGACCCTTTATTTTTAATAAGATTACTGATTTTATAAAACAGCAGATTGACTCCTTGGCATCAAAACCTTTGCAAAAACATTATCACAGACTTCATTTGGCTGACAGAGGCCTGGCTGAACCTGAGGGTGACAGACCTCCTTTTCGGATGGCATAAAACTCAGAATTATGCATTGAGGCATCCAACCTTGGCAGGGCAAAGACACCAGTAAGGGGTGTAAGGCAAAGCACTGCATGGAGGTTGGTGTCAGCAACAAAAAACTTCTGCTTTGAAGTTGTCTGCACCCTGGAAACTGTGGCTCTGCCTCCCCTCCCCAAAAAGACACCAAGGGCCTTAAGATGCAGGAAGATTGTTTTTACATTCACCCCGCGGGAGGAATCGGGTCAATACTTCTCCCCTCTGGTTATGCCCACCAAACCTGCTGTTAAGTTCTCTGCTCCTCACCCCGATTTCCTGCCTCAAGTTAAATTATAACGAAGGGATGAGATGCCAGGAACCATTTCTCTGCTTGACAGATGATAAGCTTTGAAACAATGGAAGCCCTGGAGACAAGTTTCATTTCCCCCCTGGGCAGGCCATTTCCCCTCAGGTAAACCATTTATCAGTAATCAAGTGAGACAACACATAGTTGTGGTAACAAACATGGTTTCGGCCATTGTTTGTTGCAAGGAACATTCCACTTTGAAGTTTGCTCCCCCTCCTCCTCCTCCAGCATTCCCCCCCCCTTTTCCCAAAGCCTTATAATGCCTGTGAACACAATAAAATTTTGCAGCTTGATCAGAAACCTGTCTTGCTGTCGTTCTTTCGTGTCTCTTGTCCCTGTCATTCCAGGTATTTAGGTTCCTAGCCCCTGTTCACCGCCCCGCTGGCCGGGGCACAGGAGCAGTGATTCATAGTACTGGCACTGAGCACCAGCAATAACCCTGGAAACAGAGAGAGAGAATAAGAAGAGGATTTACTCTCTTCTTTGACTAGCTATCCTGAACAACGTATCTTATATCTCTATTTTCAGTCAAGGTCACTCCAATAAACTTCAATCCCCTTCTAAGCATTTGCTTACCTTCTGGTCCAGGTGAACTGAGAATCAAATCTAGCCTATACTTTTCAAGCCTCAGGGCTATAAAATACATCCGTATAAAATGACATGATTCTGATTTTATGTGTTAGTCTAAAAAATATGGCCATAATGGTCATTTTCCTTTGTACTATGTACTATTTCTAACTTAAAAGATAATCTTCTTTGAATCCACAAGCCCAGATCTTACATCGAAAGAACCAAGTTGAATATATGCACTGAGATACAGAAAAATCTTTACTTGGTGAAATACTTTTAAAACATTCTAGATTCATCCCAAGTTCTTATAGCTCCATGTAACTATAAGCTGCTCCATTTGGTAAATGAGGAGACTCATCCCCTGTGTTGATTCTACCGATTCCTTACTGACGCTAAAATGGAGGAATGCCCGGGTTCCTTTCAGGGTTGGAGGAAGCAGCCTTACAGAGCGGTGGGGGCGGGTCTGTCTTCCTGCTGCAGCCTCCTCTCCTTGACAGGCTGGGGGCCCTCCTGTTACAGTAATGGGTGACTGCTCATGTGCGGGTGAGTGGGCCTGAATTTTTGTGGCCAAAAATTAAATGACTGCAAATGCCGGGGCACGGATTTGCTCCATCACTTACTGCATTGTGCCAGCTGCTCTGTCTCAGGAACTCTGTCACACAAAGATTCTGCAACCAAAACTAGCCTGCTGACTGGCCCAGAGAAACATGGACTTGCTGGCTGCAAAGTTTTGAGAACACTTGAGAAGCTTGCAGGTTGCATTTGTATCAGTCACACCAGCATGATTTTCTGTTTTCAGGGGACTAGTTCACCTGACTGTCACCACAGCCGTGCAAAGCAGATAGCATTGTGACGCTGGTTTACAGGTGACAGAGATGCCTATGAAGAGGTAACATCATCTCCACTACTGTGTGGCAAAGCTGGGAGTCTGGTTCTAGCAGCTGCTACTTGCCTTTGTGGCATTAGATCACGCCCTCCCCAATCACTAAGTTTGTTCCCTCGACATTATAACATAAACAGTATATCATGTTCACAATGCCAGAGCTCAGAATGGATTTTACCTAGGTCTTCAATCGAGGGCATGCAACAGTGTCTCAACTATTTAGAGTCCTAGGCCACCACCTGGGAATGCTTGCAGAGAGTAAGTTTCGAGTATTACAGTGGAGTTGTGGTGTCTCTCCTTTATCTCTCTCTTAAGAAATTCTGTAGTGATTTTACAAGATTGCAAGATGACAGGGGTATAGTTGTACACCACTTCCACCGCTAGATGTCTGTGTCCAGCCCCTGCCACCCCCCAACCCCCTATCGCTCTAAAGTTGCCAGAAGCCATGAACTTAAGTAACCAGGAAGCCCCTATCACAAGCCTGGGAGCAAAAGACAATAAATATTTTTTAATTACTGTCACCAGGGTTATTGCTGGGACTCCATGCCTACACGATAAATCCACTGTTCCTGTTTTTTACCTTTTTAAAAAATTTATTATTTCTTTATTTGTTAGGACAGAGAGAAATTGAGAGTGAAGGAAGAGATAGAATGAGACCGACACCTTCAGACCTGCTTTGCCACTCATGAAGCTTCCCCCAGAAGGTGGGGATGGAGCCTCGAACCCAGCTCCCTGTGCATAGTAACATGTATTCTCAACTAGGTATGTCATTGCCTGGCCCCAAGACAATAAATGTTTAAAACCTAGGAGCTGAGCAGTGCTCTGCAAAGAAGAAAAAAAATGAGATGAATATATAAAACATATTGGTGAGTGAGTGAGTCAGGGTAAAGGCCCTTTCCGACCACTTGGTTCTGTAGGGTCCTGAGATCCAGCTGCTAGCAGATGGCAGGAATGGAAATGTGATGTATCAAGCATCACCCGGCTTACTGCCATCTAGCAGCATGGAGAAGCTGAGGTTGGAAGGCCTTCTGCAGGTGATGGCCATGGGTGAGGGTGTACAGCAGGGCCTCCCAGTGAGAGGGAAGAGATGGCTTAGCTGGCAGAACACAGGACTTGCAGATAGGAGCGTGACTTTGATCCCTGGACCACATTTGCTGGAATGGAGCTCTGGTGTCTCTCTCTACATCCCCGTGCCCCGTGCCCTGCTATAAAATAAACAAAGAGGGGGGCCGGGCAGTGGTGCACCCAGTTAAGTGCACATATTCCCAAGCGCAAGGACCCAGGTTCAAGTCCCTGCTCCTCACTTGCAGAGGGGACACTTCACGAACAGTGAAATAGTTGTCTCTCTTTCTCTCCCTTTCTCTATCACCAAAATATGTAAAGAGCTCACTAAGCTTAGCAACAAAAAAGCAAATGACCCAATCCAAAAGTGGGCAGAGGATATGAGCAGACTATTCACTACAGAAGAGGTACAAAAGACCAACAGTCATATAAAAAAATTGTTCCAGCCTCCCTTTGGAAGATAGAACATTCTCTACTGTTGTTGATCCACATTGAGGGCAAGGCCCTATGGGGAAGGGAGGCTAGAAAACATACTCTATCTGCCACCTGAGGAAGATAGGTCCTGAAATTGGGGCAGCTTAGAATACATGACCACAGAATGTGAGCTTAGACCTACAGGGATGCAGGTCACAGAGGCTCCTAAGCTGAATATGGACCCCAGATCAAATAGATGGGTTTTTATAGTCAACAATATTTATATTCCTTTCCCATATTTGGGAGCTATTCTTTCCTGATCCAGCTTTCTAGCCCTTTTTCCAGCCATGACATCATCTCTCCAGACAATAACTTGGGGCCACCTGCATATGAGATGTCAGGCTCAGAAAAAACAAACAAACAAAAAAAAAAAACACCAAAAAACTAGTATAGTCCTGGGCCTTTTGGAATATAACTAAAATAGGCCTACTAACTATCTTCAAAATGGAGATCCCAAATCTTCATCTGCAATATTCCAGCCTCTAGGTCCATGATTAGTCAACAATTTGTTTGGCTTTATATGTTAACTCTTTTTTCAGCCACCAGGTTCCAGATGCTACTATGATGCCAACCGGACTTCCCTGGGCAGACAACCCCACCAATATGTCCTGGAGCCCTGCTTCCCCACAGCCCCGCCCCACTAGGGAAAGAGAGAGACAGGCTGGGAGTATGGATCGACCTGCCAATACCCATGTTCAGGGGGGAAGCAATTACAGAAGCCAGACCTTCCACCTTCCCATAATGATTCTGGCTCCATATTCCCAGAGGGTTAAAGAATAGGAAAGCTATCAGGGGAGGGGATGAGGTACGTGGTGATGGGAATTGTGTGGAGTTGTGCTCTTTTTTTTTAACTTAAAACATTTTTTTCTTTGATATTTATTTATTTTCCCTTTTGTTGCCCTTGTTTTATTCTTGTAGTTATTATTGTTGTTATTGATGTCATCATTATTGGATAGGACAGAGAGAAATGGAGAGAGGAGAGGAAGACAGAGAGGGGAAGAGAAAGATAGACACCTGCAGACCTGCTTTACCGCCTGTGAAGCGACTCCCCTGCAAGTGGGGAGCTGGGGGCTCGAACCAGGATCCTTATGCTGGTCCTTGAGCTTTGCGCCACATGCATTTAACCTGCTGCACTACTGCCCGACAACCTGTGCTCCTCTTATCCTATGGTTTTTGTCAGTGTTTCCTTTTTATAAATAAATTTTTTTTTAAAAAATTGTTCCAGGTCACTGCTTGTCAGAGAAACGCAAAACAACAATGAGATATCACCTCACCTCTGTGAGAATGTCATACATCAAAAATGACAGCAGCAACATATGCTGGGGACAAAGGAACCCTCCTGCAGTGCTGGTATGAATGTGAATTGGTCCAACCTCTGGAGAGCAGTCTAGAGAACCCACACAAGTCTAGAAATAGACCTTCCTTATGACCCAGAAATTCCTCTCATAGGGATTTATCCTAAGGAATCAATGCACAATTCTGGAGTTGAGGGAAATAACTCAACTTGTTAAGAGCACAATGCCAGCACGCATAAGAGCCCAGGGTTCTGCATTCAATCCCCAGCACCACCATAAGCCAGAGCTGAAGAGTGCTCTGGTTTTTCTCTCTGTCTCTCTTTATAATATATAAATATTTAAAAGATTTGCACAATTCTTATAAATACACTTTCTTTCTCTTAATTTTTTTCACTTTAACTTTCACTTTATTCAATTCACATCCTGACTCTTTATAACTTGTTAACTTGCTACATTCTGCTTACAGATGAGAAAACTACTGTGTTGGATTTTCAAGCATGAGGTTCTGAGTTTAATCCCTGGCATTGTGTGTGCCAGAGTGATGCTCTAGTGTGTGTTTTTTTTCTCTCTCTCCCTTCTCTCCCTCTCTCTCCTCTCTTTCATAAATAAATAAATTTTGTTTTTAATGACGATATAAAGAAATGTCAGCTGAACACACTGTAGTCAGCCAGTCAGTAGTGGTACTAAGTTTGAACACTTGATGTGATTTCATAAGCACATACAACATATCAATGATAATAATGTCCACTGATTAAAGAAAAAGTGTCATTGTTTTAACAAAACTCTTATCTCATGCCACACTTTGAGATCCTGATTTCCATTATTAGTGATTTAATAATGATCAACAAGATTGTGGTATAAGAGGGTTATGATTTCTACAATTCCCATCAGAGTTCCTTATCCCCTCCCCTCCATTGGAAGTTTCCCAATTCTTTATCCCTCTGGGAGTGTGGACCAAAGATTTTTATAGGGAGCAGAAGGTGGAAAGTTTGGCTTCTGATAAATACACTTTCTTATTTTTAAATATTTATTTATTTTCCCTTTTGTTGCCCTTGTTGTTTTATTGTTGTAGTTATTATTATTGTTATTGTTGTCATTGTTGTTGGACAGGACAGAGAGAAATGCAGAGAGGAGGGGAAGACAGAGAGGAGGAGATGGAAAGATAGACACCTGCAGACCTGCTTCACGGCCTGTGAAGCTTCAGTCCCCTGCAGGTGGGGAGCCAGGGGCTCGAGTCAGGATCCTTACTCTGGTCCTGTGCTTTGCGCCACGTGCGCTTAACCCGCTGTGCTACTGCCCAATTCACATAAACTTTCTTAAAAAAAAAAAAAAGGATTGGGGGCCAGGTGGTGGTGCATTGGGTTAGCACACCTATCACCATACCCAAAACCTGGGCTGGAGCGCTCATCCTCATCTGCAGGGGGGATGCTTCATGAGTAGTGAGACAGGTCTGCAGGTATCCCTCTTTCTCTCCTTCACTAGTTCCCCTTCCCTCTCAATTTCTCTCTCCTATCAAATACAATAAAAGGCGGGCGGGGGGGGGGGGGACTTAGAGCTGGTGAAATAGCTCACTTAGACAATGTGCTGATTTACTCTGTGCACAGTCCAAGTTCAAGCCCAGCCCCCACCATATTGGAGGAAGCTTCGGTGCTGTGGTGCCTTTCACTTTGTCTCTAATAATAAATAAAAAAATATTTAAAAAATATTTATTTCATAAAAGAGGCAGAGGAGAGAGAGAGAGACTAGAGCACCACTCTGTCACATGCAATATTAGGGATTGAACTCAGAACCTCAAACTTGTGAGTCCAGAATCCCCCACACACACCTCCCGGGCCACCTCAATAATCCATCTTCCAGATGCCTAAGGAATACCTGCTGTTTTGGACAAGGTGATCATCAGCAAGTCAGTTTTAATTTTCTTTTCTTTTATTTATTTTCCCTTTTGTTGCCCTCGTTTTTATTGTTGTTATAGTTATTGTTATCGTCGTTGTTAGATAGGACAGAGAGAAATGGAGAGAGGAGGGGAAGACAGAGAAGGGGAGAGAAAGATAGACACCTGCAGACCTGCTTCACCGTCTGTGAAACGACTCCCCTGCAGGTGGGGAGCCGGGGGCTCAAACCGGGATCCTTATGCTGGTCCCTGCACTTTGCACCACGTGCACTTAACGTGCTGCGCTACCACCCGACTCCCAGAATGTCAGTTTTAATGCCATCTCAAGTTTGAAGTTTTCTGGTCTCTATTGCATCTTATAACATCTTATAATTGCACCTTATGAGGTTTAAAGCAACAGAGTATGCTCACACAGAGCTACCCTCTTATGCATCCACATACATGTGCCTAGACACAGAGACATGACCCTGTGTTCCAGTGAAGGAGCTGTTGCTGTGGGATGACTACATATTTGCCACAAGTATTTTTCTCAAGTGGCTCATCTGGTTAATTGTTTCACTGATGCTCTGGGGTTTAAATAGCTTTCCTGGTACAGTTCTCTGGCCCTTGTCCAAAGTAATTGATTTTGATATAAACACATCATGGAGTCCAGACACTAGTGATATGAGTCCATAATGCATACTGCTGGTTGCAGACTCTGGGCCTTAAACGAGACTTCTGATGCTGGCAGTGGTGAATTTGAGCCAATGGCTGTGCTCCGAGTCTTGCCCGTGAGGTGGCTGGCACTGAAGTTTGGGCTGGGGACAAAGGACAGACTGAGCCACATGGGCCAAGACTAGAACTCAGCAGCCGGCTCTATACAAGGTCATGATTCGTGGGCCTGAGTCTCCTCATCTGCTATGCCTAATGGCTGGCCTGGGCGTGATAAGACCCTGTGTTTCTCTGAGGCCTATTATCTCTTTTAAAAGTGATTCAACAGTGTTGCAGACTGGGCAGTGAGCACACATGTTACCAGGAGTGAAGGCCTGGGACCAAGACCTTGGTCCCCGCCTGCAGGGGAGTCTTCACAAATGGTGAAGCAGTGCTGCAGGTGTCTGTCCTCTCACTTTCTCCCTGTCTCTGACTCTATCAGCAACAGATGGAAAAAGGAGAAAATGGTCACCAGTAACTCTGGAACAATGCTGGCATTGAGTCCTGGTGATAACCCTGGTGGGAAAAAGGAAAGACTTGAGGGGTATACTTTCACACTCATAAATGGGGCGTGTGAAACACCACACCCTATGCCCCCACCTACCCACTCAGTTCACACAAAGTTCAAGGAAAACAGCCTGGGCACTATTTTCTTTTTTTTTTCTTTAAAGATATATGTTTTAAATATTTTATTTATTTATTTATTAGAGACAGAAATTTAGAGCAGAAGGAGAGATAGGGAGAGACACCTGAAATCTTGCTTCACCACTTGTGAAACTTTCCCCCTGCAGGTGGGGACCAGGGGCTTGAACCTGGGTCCTTGCACACTGTAATATGTGCGCTTAACCAGGAGCACCACGGCCTCACTGCCATGGGCAATATCTTTTTTTTTTTATTGTTGTAGTTATTATTGTTGTTGGTATTGATGATGTTGTTGTTGGATAGGACAGAGAGAAACGGAGAGAAGAGGGGAAGACAGAGGGTGAGAGAAAGATAGACACCTGCAGACCTGCTTCACCACCTGTGAAATGACTCCCCTGCAGGTGGGGAGCTGGGGGCTTGAACTGGGATCCTTCAGCCAGTCCTTGCACTTTGCATCACGTGTGCTTAACCCACTGCGCTACTGCCTGACTCCCAGGCACCATTTTCTTTACGAGTTCCTTTGCTTCAGACACCTGCCTTTCACATACGCATGAAACCATCCAGTATGTGTCTCCCATATGTTTCTTATTCTATTAAAAAAAAAAAAACTCGGGAGTCGGGCGGTAACACAGTGGGTTAAGCGCAGTCGGTGCAAAATGCAAGGACCGGCATAAGAATCTGGTTCGAGCACCGGCTCCCCACCTGTAGGGGAGTTGCTTCACAAGTGGTGAAGCAGGTCTGCAGGTGTCTATGTTTCTCTCCCCCTCTGTCTTCCCCTCCTCTCTCCATTTCTCTGTTCTATCCAACAACAACGACATCTATAACAACAACAATAACTACAGCAATAAAACAACAAGGGCAAAAAAAGGGAATAAATAAATAAAATAAATATTAAAAAAAAACTCTCCATGAAGTATTTGGTTAATAAATTAGACAAGCACAGAATTGGCTTTCGAGATGCTATGATGCTATACACACATTTCTGAAACCGAGCTGGTATCACTTTCAGGCTGACTGTGCCTCTCACTGCTAGGATGACTTTATTTATTGATTTATTTGAGCTAACTTTTATTATTAGTGATCTAACTGTGGTTCGCAAAGTGCAAAGCTCTCAAGGGCATAGTAACACACACACCCACCCCCAAAGTCCTGTGCCCTGCCCCTCTCTGGTCACCATGCAGTTCTCACAAAGTCCAAGAGAGTCTGGCTACTATTTTATTTCACAAGTTCATCCGCTTTATCACCTACATTCCACATATGAATAAAAGACATCCAGTCGCTGCCTTTCACCTCTTTACTTATTTGACTTAGCAGAACCACCCTCCAGGACCATCCATTTTCTGCTCATATCACTTTAGAAGAAACTCCAAGACAACCCTGGACTTTGTTTTTCTTTTTATGGCCGAGTCAGGGCCTGGCACACATGTGCTGGGTGATCTTACCACTCCCGTGCCAACATGTTGATTCCATAGGGAGACAGAGGGAAAGAGAGAGACATACCAAGAAGAAAGCATAGTAAGGGAAAACATTAAGGGGAACTTGGACTGGCTGTGGTGTACTGCACCAAAGCAAAGGACTCTGGGGAAGGAGGAGGAGGGACAGGATGAAGGGACATTGGGATCCTGGTGTGTCTCCTAGACACCACTTACAGGAAGATGAGAAATGATGCTTGTGTGTTAGAGTCTACTGTAAACCACTTAGCTCTTAATGAAATTTTTAAAAGAGAGGCCTCATCACTGGGCTGGAGCTTACCCTAGTGCTACAACACCACCATGTGGACTGGGGGCTCAGTCCATGGCCACTTGAAGGGGGGGGGGGGTGAGCACTCTAGTCTGGGAGCTCTCTCTCAGCCCCAAGTCCTGTCCTGATTGGTCATTTTATAGGACATCTATTTATATTATATTTATAAAAGATCTGAAAAGGAGGAGTCAAACCCACGTTAAATAGGAAACAAAATACTCACATTTAAATGCCCTGTCCAGGGAATCCGGTGGTAGCATAGCGGGTTAAGTACACATGACGCAAAGCGAAAAATTGGCATAAGGATCCTGGTTCAAGCCCCCGGCTCCCCACCTGCAGAGGAGTCGCTTCACAAGCGGTGAAGCAGGTCTGCAGGTGTCTATCTTTCTCTCCCCCTCTCTATCTTCCCCTCCTCACTCCATTTCTCTCTGTCCTCTCCAACAACGATGACATCAGTAACAACAACAATAATAACTACAACAACAATAAAAAACAACAAGGGCAACAAAAGGGAAAATAAATAAATGAATATTAAAAAAAATAAATACCCTGTCCAGATTATTCTAGAGTTCTGCTCAGTGGAAAAAAAAAAAATCTAAAGCCAAGTATGACACACTGACTTAGACCAGCGAGAGGCCCTATTCCCAGAAGCACCAGGAGGACACAGAGAGTCAGACTCACCTGCACGTTGGCGAGCACAGATCCAGGCACTTGATACTTCAACTCATGGGCGGTCGTTTGAGATTTTGGAAGCAGAAAAGGATAAGAAAGGGACCGATATTTTGATTTCATGATCTAAAAGCAAGAAAACAATGGTTAAAAGAAAAAAAAATCCAAGTTAGCAAGCAGTCTCAGTCTTCCCTGACTTGGGAGAATAACAAGAAATAATCCAGACACATCTGGAAAAGGAAAAAGGACAGTGTCCACAGGGGACGTTTCCAGGTAGAGAGGCTCTGCATGTCTTTTGTTTGACGCTCCCACGTGATCAGGGATAGTGAGCTGGTGTCCCTTGCTCTTTGTCCGCTGTAAAAAATCTCCTCAGAACAACATAGCAAGATGCATCGTTTTTTACTGACTTCAGAGGAAGGGAGAAGGGAAGAACCAAATCTGTTCAGGAGCTGCCAGCTAATGCGCATTTCAGTTTCTGTTTGATTCAAAGTGTTAGATGTGTTCTCAAAATATGCCACCTCGACACACTACTTCTTTAAATATCTAAAATAAAAGTTTCTGTCAAAGATGTGTGTGTGTGTGTGTGTGTGTGTGTGTGTGTGTGTGTGTGTGTGTGTGTGTGTGTTATTCCCAGGGACCTCACACACACTCAATTTCACCTATCTCAGGACCACTTTCTCATTATTCATTTATTAGCAGATACAGAAGGAGACAGACAGATACGGGGAATGGTACTGGAGCTTCCTCAGGTGTGTCATGGTGCATCCATGTGGTGCTAGGGTTTGGACATGGGCTGCACTCATGACAAAGCACATACACTATGGGGTGAACTTACTTTTTTTTTCTCTATTGGGGGGATTAATGGTTTACAGTCAACAGTAAAATACAGTAGTCTAACATTTCTCAGTTTTCCACATAATGTTTGTTTGGTTTTGTTTTTTTGTTTTGTTTTGTTTTGTTTTTTAACCAGAGCATTGCTCAGCTCTGGCTGATGGTGGTACAGGGGATTGAACCTGGGGCTTCAGAGATTCAGGTATGAGATTCTCTTTGCATAACCTTTATGCTGTCTCCCCTGTCCTTAACTATGTGCCTTTAGAACAGCTTTTTAAGATCGTGTTAATTCATTTCCCCAAGAGTTAAAACAAACAAACAAACAAAAACCCATAAATGCAACTGCAAGTATTAATAGTGTGTTTTTTTTGTTTGTTTGTTTGTTTTTGTCTTTTTCAGTCCAGTTAGTAGAAACAATAATCTTTTGTTTCTTTAATGAAGATCCCTAGAATTTTGCTAGATATATTCCCATTAATTTTGTCATCACTGGGACTTCACTGCTCTAAGCAGATTTTTTCAGATAGGCGGAAAGAGACAGAGACAGAAGGAGAGGAGGAGGAATGGAGCCACTGCACCGAGGTTTCCTCCAGTGTGGTGGGGGCTGGTCTGGAAACTGGGCTGTGCACATGGCAAATCAGGACTTCCAGGTAAAAATTTTAGCAGCCCTGACCATTAGGCTTAATGTTCTATAAATGAAAAGTAAGATCCCAACCTGCCAACACCCAGGTCCAGTGGAGAAGCAATTACAGAAGCCAGACCCTTCCACCTTCTGCACCTCACAAAGAACTTTGATTCATCCTCCCAGACAGAAAAAGAACTGTGTGGAACTGTACCCCCTGTTAATCATTATTAAATCACTAATAGTTTTTTTTTTTTTAAAGATGCCACACAAATAAAAAAGTAAGATCCATCCCTAAGCTGTTGGTAAAACAAGATTCTCTTCCTAAAGCATCAGTTCAGTCAAATACACAGGACCTTCCTAATACCAGGATGCCAGAGAATGAATGTATGGACGCTACACTAAGAGCACTTTCGAACAGCAGTGAGGGTTTATGAAAAAAAAAAAAAGAGAACCTAGAAAAAGAGCAGGTGAAAAAAATAAATAAAGGCTCGGTCTTGGGCCAGGTAAATAGCTCACTTAGACAGTGCGCTGCTTTACCATGAACATGGCCCGGGTGATATCCTGGCTCCCACCGCAGAGGAAGAAGCTTCCTGGCTGTGGTCTCTCAGTCTGTCTCTGTCTGAAAAGAGTCTCTGTCTTCTCACCCTGTGCTCAGAGCCAGCTCTCAGTGGTCAGTATGAACGTGAGGGTAGAGTGAGGGTAGGACTGGACGTTCCCTAGAGTCAGAGCCTTCTCGGCACAGCTGGGGCCCCGAGCCCCACTGCAGCTGTCCAGCTCGGTACTGACTGACAATCTGCTGCAACCGTGTTGATTTCTTTCTAATTTTTAAAAATATTTATTTATATATTTATTATTGGATAGAGACAGAGAGAAAAATTGAGAGGAGAGGGGGATATTAAGAGGGAGAGAGATACCTACAGCCCTGTTTCACCACTTGTGAAGCTTCCTCCCCTGTAGGTGGGGACCAGGGCCTTAAACCTGGGTCTTTTGACATTATAATGTTTGCGCTCAACGAGGTGTACTACCACCTGTCCCCCTGACTAACTTTTTAAATAATTTCTTCTCTTTTTAAATAGAAACAAACTGAGAGGGAAAGAGGAGGTAGAGTGGGAGACAGAAGGACACCCATAGCACTGCTCTGCCACTTGTAAAGCTTCCCCCTTGCAGATGGGGTGGGCAGGCTTGAACCTAGGTCCTTGCTGAGTGTGACATGTGTGCTCAACCAGCTATGCCACCACCCAGACTCTCGTTCCATCTTCCTTTGGTTGGAAGCCCAGGCCCTTTGCCACCAGGCTCCCAGCAGCACTGGTTACAGAGCCTCCTCTAGGCCAGGTGCTCCACACCCCCAAGGCCCCAGCGGCAGGTCTCTCCCCAGTACCTTGGTGAAGTTCCATCGCTGGATGAAGTGTCGGGCCACGTCGCGGGCAGCCTTCCCATGCACAGCAGAGGCTATGTCGTGCCAAGGCATGCGGGGTGTGGAGTGTCTGTCGATGAAATCTGCAGGGCACCAGGCACACTAAGCATGAGGATGGGCTGGGGTCCACCGCCCAGCCAGCTCTGGGTCCACCCTGGCACTCAGCAAGAGCCCTGCTGCCGGTTGCTTTAAAGATGTACTTATGGGATGGAGGCGGGGGAGGGGGAAGTGGAACTGGAGCATCACTCTGGCACAAGCAACGCCGGGGATGGAAGTCAAGGCCTCATACACACAAATTGGCCTCTACCCTCCCCACCTCACAGGCTGCTTCCACATATGTTCCTTCTTCCTTCCTCCAGTCTCCTGCCCTCTCCACTCACTCTCTCTCTACTGGCTTCCAACCTCGTGACTCCAAGGAAGTTACTCTTATCAAGACACCATGGCAAATGCAGTGGTGGCCACTTGGCAGCTGTTTTTCTATTTTATTCAGCAAGTCACTCAAAGTGGTGAATTCATCTCGCTGGGAAAGATGCTGCTTTGGATTTGGGATTGCATCCCCCTCGGGTTTTACAACCCTAGAGGTGGAACATGGATGAAGCATTGGATTCTCAGGCATGGCAAAAAGGCCCTGAGTTCAATTCCCAGCATCGCACGTACCAAGAGTGATGCTCTGGTTCTCTCATTAATGGTTAAATTAGGAGGTTGGGGACCTTAGCCCCTATGGGATCAGACTAAGATGATGGCTTGGTTGAGGGTGAAATGAGGGTAATGATATATACCTTGGGGAAAATGTGGGAATGTACCCTTGTACCAACAAAAAATCCATAAACTAATATTTCCTCAATAAACTGATATTGGAGTTGAAAAGATATATATATATATATATCATTCTGCTGAGCTGGTGACAGATCCAAAAAAGCAAAAATCAAATCAACCAATCAATCTGTATGTCTCTTGACTTGGGGAGAAAACCACTTTTTCTTATCTTACCTGAGCATTGTTCATCTCTGGCTGGTGGTGGTGCCAGGGATTGAACCTGGGACCTCAGAGTCTCAGGCATAAAATGTCTGTTGAATAAATTGCTGTCCTATCTCCCCAGGCCCAGAAAACTTTCATAACTAAAAGGAACATGGATCTGACATGAGGGACACTGTGCCCTGGACACCTCCTCCAAATATATTTTCATTTATCAGTAGAATCAGTAGAGAATGCAGAATGGCAACTGTAGAAATTACTCAAGATGCTTTTCTAGACTACACGTCTCTCTTTGTCACCCCGTCAAGATAGCACCAGGCTACGTTTGTCGTGATATCTCTTGGCCATAGCAGAACAGTCCTCTTAAAATGGGCCTTTCTAAGGCTGGAAGGTGAAGATGATAAGCAGAGAAGATGGCCTAAGGGTGGACATCTGGCCTGTAGAATTACAAATAAATAGCCCCATACATAGTCTACCAGGAACCAAGAGCTGCAAAGGAGCAAGCTCTGACGGCAGACAGGCAAGCAGGCAGCTCTACGGTGTGTCCTGTCCTTACTAGAAAAACCAAGCAACCCTGAATCTATGGCTGCCTCAGAGGCAGCAGCATTCTTTTTAAAAATGTTTTCAGGGGGGTGGGCAGTAGTGCAGCGGGTTAAGCATGGCGCGAAGTGCAAGGACTGGCAAAAGGATCCCGGTTCAAACCCCTGGCTCCCCACCTGCAGGGGGTCACTTCACAGGCAGTAAAGCAGGTCTGCAGGTGTCTATCTTTCTCTCCCCTCTCTGTCTTCCCTCCTCTCTCCATTTCTCTGTCCTATCCAAAAACAACAACATCAATGGCAGCAGTAACAATAACAACAAGGGCAACAAAAAGGGAAAAAATGGTCTCCAGGAGCAGTAGATTTATAGTGCAGGCATCAAACCCCAGCAAAAAAATAAAAATAAGGGGGTCGGGTGGTCGCGCAGTGGGCTAAGCATACGTGGCGCGAAGCGCAAGGACCAGCATAAGGATCCTGGTTTGAGCCCCCCGGCTCCCCACCTGCGGGGGGGGTCCCTTCACAGGCGGTGAAGCAGGTCTGCAGCTGTCTATCTTTCTCTCCCCTTTTCTGTCTTCCCCATTTCTCTCCATTTCTCTCTGTCCTATCCAACAATAATGACATCAATAACAACAACAACAATAACTACAATAACAAAAAGACAAGGACAACAAAAGGGGGGGGGAAGCAAAAATTAAAAAATAAATAAAAAAAATGTTTTTACTGGGGGGAATTAATGGCTGTCTGTTGTTTTCGCCAGGCTGGCTTCACGGGCAGGTAACAGACGACCCGGGACTCATGGCTGGGTTGTACGCAGTATCTCTTTATTCATGCAGGACACAGCGTAATCTATACCAAGATAAGCTAAACTAAAAACTACAAACAATCTTGTCCTTATAAATATACTAGCCCAGTAGGGTGGGAACAGGATGCAACGCAGAGAGGGTGGAGAGAAAAGTGACTGGTGACAAGCAGAGGGGGCGGAGCAGGCAAGAATTCTACCACTGAACCACCAATGCCCTGGAGGGAGGGTGGTGCTTGTTAACAGAGGTTATGTAAATAGAATACAGTGTTATGTAAATAGAATGCAGGGGGGATTAAACCAAATGAAACAGAAGGGGTTTTTAAAAGCAGGATTAGAAGCATACCAACAGTTGTCTACAGTAAATACAGTTGTTGGTACATGTACAAAATTTCTCGTTTTCTGAAAAACACTCTCACCTCCAACCTAGCTCCTCCTCCACCATCATGCACTAGGACCTGAAAGCACCCCATCCCCCAGGGTCCTTTACTTTGGTGCAACACACCAAACCAAGTCCAAGTTCTTCTTTGTGTTTCCCTTTTCTGATCTTATTTCTCAACTTCTGTCTATGAGTGATAGCATCCCATATTTATCCTTCTCTTTCTGGCTCATCTGACTTACAGGCTGGTTTCTCTATTTTTTTTTTTAATATATATTTTTTAATGTTATTCTTGAGAACATCACTATATAGACTGCTGGGGACCAAATTCAGGACCTCATGCACACAGGTCCTGTGTGTCACAACCCTGAGCCTTCTTACAGGCTTGGCTCATCTGACTTAACAGGGTTCCTTCAAGCTCCAACCAAGATGAGGTGAAGAAGGTGAGTTCATCATTCTTAACAGCTGAGTAGTATTCCATTGTGTATATAGACCACAACTTTCTCAGCCACTCGTCTTTTCTTGGACACTATGCAGCCTGCAGAGCAGAGCTGAGGAAGACATCTACCAGATCACACACAGGCACACTTAAGAGGGATTCTGGCCACTCAGGGTCAGCCAGCCGCCTTCCAGCACCAAAGGCACTCACCAGCGAAGGGCTTGTCCAGCTGCACCCAGTCCTTGAAGACGAAGTTGCAGTAGTCCTTGCCATGCCAGAATCGGGTCTCGCCGTGCAGATCCCCAATGCCCGTCTGCACGCTGTGAATGGAGCTGGCATCTGAAACGCAGGGTGCCAGCTCAGGGCGGGGACAATGAGTCTGTTCAGGCACAGGCAGGATGGAGGGGGCTCCCCTCACCCCTTGCTCAGAGGGGGCACGGTGGGGGCTCCCCTTACCCACCAAGCACCAAACACCCTATTCCATTTCTGTTTCAGATAGAGGGAGGAAGGGACAGAGAAGCAGGGCCAACAAACCACTGCTTCCTTGCTCTGGAAGTTTCCCCTCTGCCTGTGGTCCTATGCGGGGACTAGGGGCTTGAACCCAAGTCCTCAGGCTCTACAAGGTGAGACTGATGCCATAACTAGGGCCATTGAAATAGCTCGAGCAGATAGTGCATTGCTTTGCCATGTGCACAACCCAGGTTCAATCCTGGTCACCACTGCATTGGAGTCTCTGTCACACTCTTTGTCTCTATGCCTTCCTTTTCAAGAGGAGGAGGAGGAGAAGGAGGAAGGGGAGGAGAGGAAAGAGAAAGAGATGACTCATAGTAGGGTAGCAGGTGCAATGTCACCTGAGACTGTAGGCTGATAAGGTTTCACAGCCCTTTCCAGTTTCTCAGTGGCTCCTTGGGACCACAAGCTGGTTCCTCACTGGTAGATGGACCTGAATACTCTGGGCAGTGAACAGCCCACTGTTCCCATGCCCCAGGCCATGGGGAGGAAGGGTTCACTGGGCTCCTGAGAATAAAGGACTTGCTGCAAGACAATGAAGGAATAGGAGAGGCCAGGCTGGGAGAGACATAGAGGCAGAAGCCACCAGGCAGTCAGTCATGCTTCTCAGTTCCCAGCCCACACACAGCACAGCCAATACACAATTCACATCTCTGGAGTTTCAAATGCAAGAAATTGACCAACAGTCCACGTTCTAACCTCAGAATTGAAGCTAAATAATATCAAGCTCCACCTTTGGGGGAGGAAATCCTGTTACATGCAAAAGGATGAATTTTGGTCTAGGTGACATCTAAGATATTTAGGGTTTTAGTGATTGTTCTTTCTTTTTCTTTTTTTCTTTTTTTGGTCATCACCAAGGCTTCACTGTTCCAGATTTGTCTCTTTTTCTTAGATAGAAATAGAGGGGGTCCATTGGAGCACCTGAGGTCCCGGGTTCAAGCCTCCACTCCCCACCTGCAGGAGGGAAGCTTTAGCAGCAGTAAAGCAGGCTTGCAGGTATCTCTCCTCCCTGTCTCTCTTTATCCTCATTTTTCTCTGTTTCATTATGAAAAAGAAATGGTTACTGGGAACAGTTCAGTTATGGTGCAAGCACTGAGCTTCACTCTTAAAAAAAGAGACCATGGACCAAGAAGTAGTGCAAGTAGTGCAGCAGACAAGGATAAGGCAATGAGTACAATCCCAGGCACTGTATGTACCAGAGTTATGTTCTATTTCTCTCTATATATCTCTTTTTCTCTCTCCTTCTTCTTACTCATGAATAAATACACAAATAAGCAAATAAATCTTAATAGAAAGAGACAGAGGAGAGAAGGAGAGACACCACAGCACCAAAGCTTCCCCCAGCTTTGAGAGCCAAGCTTGAACTTGGGTTACAGGCATGGAAAAGTAGTGCGCTATCCAGGTAAGCTATCTCACTGGCCCTGGGCTCTAATGTTTTATTATTATTATTATTTATTATTTATTATTTTTTTTTGCTACCAGGGTTACCACTGGGGTTCAGTGCTACTGCTCCTGGTGGTCACTTTTTCCATTTTTGGATAGAACAAAGAAAAGTTGAGAGGGGAAGGGGAGATAGAGAGGAAGAGAAAAAGAGAGACATCTGCAGACTTGCTTCACTGCTTGTGAAGCTCATCTCCTCCCCCCCTTCCAGGTAGGGAGCAGGGGCTTGAACCCAGGTCCTTGTGCTTAACCAGGGACACTACTGTCCGTCCCCCCACCCCCCTCCCCGGTTGTAGCACTCTACATTCCTAAAACCATAAGGGACATTTGTGGGGAAGCATTCCAACAGACAACAGCCTGTGATTCTGCAGACCTGTCAGCTAGAATCCACTTCAGCATGTCACAAACAGATCAGGGTGAGGACGTCAGCGGACCCAGCCAACACCTGTCGGGCTGTGAGGACAATTTTTGGCAGCGAGGCAAGACGACACACTGACTGCCCACCACAGACACACAAAACTCGGCACACAGAGCTGCTTCACAAGGGGCACCAGCTGCAGAACCATTCAAGAAACAGACAGACAGAGCCACTTCCTCTGAGGTGATGATCAGCACCAGACTCCAACACTAATATCCTGCTTGAGAACATCCTCAGGTCAGCTACTGCCATTCAGGGAGGAAGTGCTATGGGTCTAGTGGGTAGGGAAGAAGACTCTTCCCAAACCAGTGTCAATCTCTCTTTCCAGTCCTACCCAACCCCAAGGCTTCACCTCTCACTACATCCTGAGACTCCCGACCTCTCCAGGCCCTAAACAGATGGCATAGTATCCTTTCTGTCTGGAGAATTCTGCCCTCTCTCCTGGCATGATCTCACCACTTTTCACAGTCACCTTAGCTGTCCCCTGCTGTCCTGGGCATACTTCCTGGACCCCAGGAGTTGGGGGTGGGGAGGGCAGTCACCAGCCATGCTCTAGAACCATCAACAGCTGCACACCCAGTCCCTGACTTGGGGACACAACTGTGGAAGGCTGTGACCTCCACACCTCACTAATCCAGAAATTCCTTACTGGAGGATAGTGTGTCCCTCGCCTAGTATGGATCCTGGTATTCAGTCAGCAATTAAAGAAGTGCTTTCAGGATAAAAGATTTTAAACATAGGGTGGCACCCAGTTTCATAAATTATCCTTACAAGAACCTGGGTTCAAATTCCTGGTTCCTACCTGTGTAGGAGGGTAAGCTTCATGAGTGATGGAGAAGGTCTAGAGGTGTCTCTCTCTCTCCCCTCTTCCTCCCTATCCTCTTTGTTCTATAAAATAAAATTTAAAAAACCATGAGAAAAGAAAATGGCCACTGGGAGTAGTGGATTTATCATGAAAGCACCAAGTTCCAGTAACAGCCCTGGTGACAATTAAAAAAAAAAAAAGATTTTTAAACTGTTACCGTAAATGCACTGCTAAAGTTAGACCTCAAGGTCAACTTTCCAAAGGCTATTGGAAGTTTCTATAAAAGAACTCATCTCAAACTGCGATAGAGTCGCACAACTAACTAATGCTCAAAATAGATTTCTAGTCCCTCTGTCAGAAGTTTGCTGTTCTGCAGCCTCAAGCCTCAGACTGAGAGGCCTACATACTGGCTGCCTGCTTGCTCTCCTGAAGGCTTTGGCTCAACCAGACCCCACCCAGCAGAAGTCTCCAGCACTGAGTGGAGGAGGTTCAATGCCAGCCTGACCTTCAGACGGAGCACGTTAGCAGAGTCTGTAGAGCCCACTCACCTGCTCCACAGAAGCTGTCTCACTTGTGACAATGCTGAAACCCCACAGTTCTGAGAACCCAACTGCTTTCTCACAGCCCAACGGTCATCCAAACCGAACCCGAACAGATGGCAAGTCACTATCTCCACCCTACGTGGCATTACACACACAAGTGATTTGTTTGTAGGCATTTCTGGACCTGCCAGGAATGTGACAAGGCCTGCAGGTTGTATATTACCTTCCTCAAATCCCACATCTTTCAATTTTTTTTTTTATTAAAAAAATTTTTTTAATATTTATTTTATTTATTCCCTTTTGTTGCCCTTGTTGTTTTATTGTTGTAGTTATTATTGTTGTTGTCGTTGTTGGATAGGACAGAGAGAAATGGAGAGAGGAGGGGAAGACAGAGAGGAGGAGAGAAAGATAGACACCTGCAGACCTGCTTCACCGCTTGTGAAGCAACTCCCCTGCAGGTGGGGAGCCGGGGTTCGAACCGGGATCCTTATGCCGGTCCTTGTGCTTTGCGCCACCTGCGCTTAACCCGCTGCGCTACAGCCCGACTCCCATCTTTCAATTTCTGAAGCAGGATCAACTGCCAGAGTTCTGTGGGAGAAATAGAAGCTTCCTATGTATTTAACACATTGCACACTCGAGTTGGAAATGCAGAAACAGACTTGATATTTCCCACGGCTGTGCCTGAAGAGATGGTCTTTCCCTGGCATGCTTGCTTCTCCCCCTCATCAATCTCCACCTATGAATTCCTGACTACATTCATAGACCAGTTACTAAATACATCTTCAACAGACTGTGTATGGATTTTTTGTTAAGAATATAAATTTCAAAATCTAAAACCTCCAGTTAAGCTGGAGGTCCCAGGTCCAATCCCCTGCACCACCATAAGCCAGAGCTGAGCAGTGTTCTGATAAAGTAAATAAATAAAAAAGACTTAATTTCGGGGTCGGATGGTAGCTCAGTGGGTTCAGCGCACATGGCACAAAGCGCAAAGGCCGGCATAAAGATCCCAGTTTGAGCCCCCAGCTCTCCACCTGCAGGGGGGTCGCTTCACAGGTGGTGAAGCAGGTCTGCAGGTGTCTTTCTCTCCCCCTCTCTGTCTTCCCCACCTTTCTCCATTTCTCTCTGTCCTATCCAACAATGTCATCAATAACAACAACAACAACAATAATAACCACAACAACGATAAAACAACAAGGGCAACAAAAGGAGAAAAAATAGCTTCTAGGAACAGTGGATTAATAGTGCAGGCACTGAGTCCCAGCAATAACCCTGGGGGCAAAAAAAAAAAAAAAGACTAAATTTCAAAAGTTTGTTTTTTTAAATTTTTAAATTTTTATTTTGGAACTGTGGATTATTTAAGTTTGTGAAGAAGACTACTGACAATTCTTGCCAGCTGGGGTATTTCTATGATGAATCACTAAGGCATTAGGTTAGCTGAATTGTCTGATAATGCACCTCCTTCAGCTCATAGCCCAGAAGCAGCAAGGACATACAGGTGTAGCTCTCTGGACTCCCAGGACCTCTGGTCTCCTGCTTTAGGACTCTGAAGTCCTCTTGTGCATCAAAGCCACTTGGATTGTACCTGAATCCATATGCATGTCAACCACTCAGCTGTCCGCTACAGAAACACATATCCCGCTACTTGCATATTCTTGTGCAAATTAAGTTGTCATGATTTATTATATACTGATACACTCAACAGCTGTACTGGAACTTGGGCTCAGCGTGTGCAGTTCATTGGGCACATGGTGAAGAATGACAGCTCCCCAGGCGAGGGCATGCTTGGGGCCAGTGCTCAAAGTCCACTTCACTTATCACAGCTTCCCCCATCGCTGTCAGCCACAGGTGACTCACCCCCAGTTATGCGGGCAGGCCTCTGAGTACTAAGTGACCTCACTCAGTAGAATGATGGTGGCACTGGGAATTTAGCCAAAATGCCCTGAGGTTCTCATCCACACGCCTGCTAAAACAACAGTCTCCATCAGGAGGATTGGTCACCTGATAAATCAGGACATCACTGGTCAGATAACCGGTCATTTCTGGAGAAGGGAAGTCAGACTATTAACAACCAAGAGGAAGAGTGCTCAGGGCAGAGACAGGCAGAGCCTGAACACACTCAGTAGCTGGAGATTCTACCTGGCTGCTGTTTACCAGGATGGTGACGTTTCTCTATATTTGATCTGTCACTAAATTGCTCTTTGATCCCACTATCTGACTTAAGCCTTGATTAATTTATTCCTGCAGAACTGGTTTTTCTCATAAAATCTTGTCAGATTGGGCCAGGAAGATAGCTCACCAGGGCAGTGTGTTGCTTTGCCATGTGTATGACCCAGGTTCCAGTCAGCTCTCCCACTGCACTGGAGGGAGTTTCTGTGCTGTGGACTCTTTCACTCGTTCTCTTTGCCATTTTGTTTGTTTTTCTCTTTCTTTTTTAAATATTTATTTATTTCTCCCTTTTGTTGCCCTTGTTTTTTGTTTTTTTATTGTTGTTGTAATTGTTGTTATTGATGTCATTGTTGTTAGATAGGACAGTGAGAAATGGAGAGAGGATGGGAAGACAGAGAGAAGAAGAGAAAGACAGACACCTGTAGACCTGCGTCACCACCTGTGAAGTGACTCCCTGCAGGTAGGGAGTCGGGGGCTCAAATCGGGATCCTTACGCTGGTCCTTGTGCTTTGTGCTACGTGTGCTTAACCTGCTGCGCTACCGCCCAACTCTCTGTCTTTCTCTTTCTATCTGAGAAAGTCATCCTGGAGTAGTGAAAACTCAGTGATGACCCAGGAAAAAAAATCTTATCAGATTACAACTTCTAAAAGTTCATATTGATAGCATGACACACCAACCGAAAGACCTTCGAAACTCTTAACTAAATAAAGGTCCAACTCCTTCACCTACGTTGAGGAAGCCACGTATGACTGCTGTATCTCTTCCTAGTCATGGACCAAAGACTCCAGCTCATCTGAAGAGGTGTTTCCCCACAACAGGAAGTACTGATGTTTGCCACTCTGGCATCTTGGCTGAACTCCCTCCCTTACCCCAGTCTAACTTACCCAAACCTCACTCAAATGTCCCCTTTTCTAGAAAGCCTTTCTGTATCATCATGGAGAAAGCCTTTCATGGATGACCACATCATCACACAGCACTTCATAGACCCCACATGCATGGACTGTCTCGGTGTGTGGCTGTGTCTGACTGTCACTTGAGGAAGTGGAGGATCTTGAATCCTACCCGGTGCTTCGCTCTCAGTACTACACATGGTGGGAAAACTGCACAGACAGACAAGCAACTCCAGAAGCACACTTGCTATGCTCACGCCATGAAAGCTGAGGCCTCTCCTCCACACAGCACTTACCCCCGGTGGGGTCGCACAGCCCCTGCTCAGACGCGCTGGGAGAGTGAAAGAGCCTCAAGTGGGGTTTGAAACCATGGATTAGACTCTGACGACTTCTACAGTGATAACCATAACCTGGAGGAAGTTGAGAAGTCTTTGTTGACAATGAAATACACATTTGTGTGGTGTATAAACTGATATCAAGTTCTCTAAACTGGAAAGTAGATTAACGTTGTTGTTTGTACTTTTGTTTTTTCTTTTTCTTTTCTTTATTTCTCACCAGAGCACTGCTCAGCTCTGGATTATGGTGGTATAGGGTGGGGACTGAACCTGAGAACCTCAGACTGTGGAGCCTCAGGCATGAGAGTCTCTTTGTATAACCATTATGTTATCTCCCCTGCCCCAGTAGATTCTTCTTTTAATAGCAGCCAAGACTAGAAAAGCAAATCATACATTCTGCTTCCTCACATGTGGACAATGTGGTGTTCTAAAAATCACAGGACTGAAGGGAAGATGTGAAAAGAGTAGTACATTTATAACATGTAGACAGACTGCTATTGGAAAAAGAGTCTTAATGCATTTCTGGATAGGGACAGGAAGGTTTTTTTTTTTTTCCTTTTTCTACAGAGTGTATAAAATGTATCTAATGCCCTTCTTTTACCTTTAACCCATGGCCATCTTTGAGAAATGCCTCATCCTTCTGCTAGTCCCAGAGCAAGACTTGTGGCCACCATGCCAACATGGTGTGACGACCACCACAAGCCCATTTTCAAAGGAGGCCAACAGAGCCAGGCAGTGACTGACACAGCACTACAGAGGCTGGCAGAGTGAGCTCGCGGCACTGTCCATCCCGGACCAACACAGGACAGATGACTGGAGCATGCTGTCTGGAAGAGAGCACCGAGAGGTCAGGGAGAGCCCAGCACAGACAGGGACTTACTGGAGACGCTGTCGATGCTGCTGACACTCTCGGCCGTCCGGAGATGGTGCCTGTGCAGCTGCTGGTAGAGGCTAAACTTGGAGAACTTGCTGGGCTTTCCGATGCCTCTCAGCTTTGAATCCACACCATCCACACCCTTCAGTGTGGGCAAGGGTTTACTGGAATCGTCTTTGAGGCTTAAGGACTCCAGGCTTCCTATTGTTTCAGCCTAAGGACAGTTATTCCAAAGAAAAGCAGACACTGTAAGCTACACTGTCGAGAGAGACTGAAGGAATCACGTGTAATCAGTTAGGAAGAGGAGGAGGAATATGGGATGATCCCACTCATAAACAGAAGCTGAGAAATAAGAACAGAAAGGAGAAACACAAAGCAGAACTTGGGCTGGGCTTGGTATAAAACAAAACAAAGGACTGGGGGAGGAGGGGCTTTCAGGTCCTGGTGCATGATGGTGGGGGAGGACTTAGGCTGGGGGTGAGAGTGTTTAGCAGAAAGCTGAGAAACATTACACATGTACCAACAACTGTATTTACTGTTGACTATAAACCATTAATCCTTTCAATAATTTTTTTAAATAGATAAACTGTCGAGGCGATCTTTTTCCAGACAAGCTGAAGTGGAATCTCTCCTGGACCCCCATCTCCCCACAGACAGACAAGTGTGAGGCATCAGGGGTCCCTGAGAGCTATGTAAACACTCCCCAGAGCACCTCAGGCATTCCATGGAGCCCCTCTCCATGGGGGCTAGACTCTCGGAACTTTATCCCACTCAGCTCTTGTACTTCAAACACAATGTAGTGGCCTGCACTCTCCTTGAGCTATAGAACTTCTCCCCATGAACATTATTGCCTAAGTCATGCTTTGCCTATTGGTTTCTCTGTTGCCTAGTCACTAAACTGCTCCTATGTAAAAAAAAAAAAAAAAAAAAAAAAAGCCACTGTGAGATCTAGCTGTGTAGACAGAGTCTGCTATCATTTTTTTTTCTTTATTGGGGGGATTTATGGCTTACAGTCAACAATAAAATATAGTAAAAAAAATAAAATACAGTAGTCTGTACATGTATAACATTTCTCAGTTTTCCACATAATGCAACTTCTACTAGATCCTCTGCCATCATGTTCCAGGACCTGACCCTCCCCTCCACCCCAGAGCCCTTTGGTGCAATACATCAAACCCAGTCCGAGTTCTGCTTTGTGTTTTCTTATTTTTCAACTTCTTTTTAAAAATTTATTGTTGGTTATTTAATAATGATCAACAAGATTGTAGGATAAGAGGGGCATAATTCATACAGTTCCAACCATCAGAGTCCATATCCCATCCCCTTCGTTGGTAGGTTCCTGATTCGTTATCCCTCTGAGAGTAGGGACCAAAGATCTCTAAAGGGTGCAGAAGGTGGGAGTTCTGGCTTCTGTAATTGCTTCTCTGCTGGAAATGAGCATTGACAGGTCAATCCATACTCTTAACCAGTTTCTATCTTTCTCTAGAAGAGTAGGACTCTGGGGAGGCGGGGTTCCAGGACACAGTGGAGAGGTCATAAAAATCAGACCAGTCTGGTGTATTTTTTCAGCTTCATCCTTCTCTTTCTATCTCACTTAACATGATTCCTTCAAGCTCCATCCAAGATGGAGTGAAGAAAGGGAAAGCATCGTTTTCTGGCATCATTTTTAACAAGTGTATTCATATTTTGGTAGCTGTTTTAACTGTAATAATAAGTACACTGGTACAGGTGTACAGATATTCTGGCAGGTCTTTGATAGGCACTTTGAGAAACTACTAATCTCTCACTTTTAAGTAGGATCTCTTGAAAGAATGTGTGTGTCACTAGGGTTATTGCTATATTGCTGGGGCTCAGTGGACCGACCTGGTGGCTAATTTTTTCTCTTTTTGACAGAGAGAGAGAGGGCAGAAGTGAGAAAGGAAGGGAGGGAAGGGAAGAAAAAGAGAGAGAGAGAGAGAGAGAGACCTGTGGCACTACAGCAGGTGGGGACCAGGGACTTGAACCCAGGTCCTCGTCCATGGTCCTCGTCCATAAGCTATACTGGATGTGCCACTATCTGTCCCTACGCATCCCTTAAGACATAAGACATAAATATCCTTTTATAAGAAGGAAGATTCTAAAGACCTTGGCAGTTATGTGTAAGGAAGCCACTATTGCCATTTAAACCTCATCTGTCATACATTTCTGTTAATGAATTCTTTCTTTCCAAAAAGAAGATAAGCATTAAAGAGAAAATAAAAGAGCTGGTGATGACAAAGGTGCAAGCCTTGCCACACACGTGTGCATTTCCAGCTTTAGTCCCTGCACCGCATGGGGGGCACTATGCACCAGAGGAAGCTCTGAGCTGTGCAGTATCTGCGCTCTCTGTCAGTGTGGCAGCAGTAAAATCACACACAATCGAGTCCCTAGCTCCACCCCCCCAAAGAAAGGAAGATCAAGAGAGAGAGAAGAAGAAATATAGTAAAAGATGCAAAACTATCTGGCACTGGAATAGAACTGAAAGCTCAGATGTAAGTCCCCACACCTATGGACAACTAATTTTTTGACAAGGGGGCCCAAAACACTTCAAATGGAAAAAGAAGAGTCTCTTCAACAAGTTGCGTTGGGAAAATTAGATTGAAGTGTGCAAACAAATTAAACTGGACCATCACAATCGAGTCACCATGCGCAAGAGTCAACTCTAACTGGCTCAAAGGCATGAGCATTAGAGCAGAAAACTATCAGATAGGTAGAGGAAAGCTCTGGTGGGTCACTTCATGACCTGTGCATCCCAAAGGTCATCTAAGACTCAAATCCAAAAGCAAAGAAAAGGAAAACAAATCAATGGGATAATATCATACTGAAAGAAAGGAAGAGAGAGAGAGAGAATGGAAAAGAAAGAGGAGAGAGAAGGAAGAAATGAAGAGAAGAAGGAAGGAAGGAAGGAAGGAAGGAAGGAAGGAAGGAAGGAAGAAAAAAGAACGAGAGAGAGAAGGAAAGAAAGAGCAAGAAAGAAAAGCAAGCAGGAGGGGAAAGGA